>NC_069719.1:29170463-29175463 GCF_027358585.1 Pangasianodon hypophthalmus
TCACCTGTACACACTACTACTTACCTGCAGGAACTACAACTCACCTGTACACACTACTACTTACCTGCAGGAACTACAACTCACCTGTACACACTACAACTCACCTGCAGGAACTACAACTCACCTGTACACACTACAACTCACCTGTACACACTACAACTCACCTGTACACACTACAACTCACCTGTACACACTACTACTTACCTGCAGGAACTACGAGTCACGTGCAATAACTACGAGTCACCTGCAGGAACTATGTGTATTTGAAGGTACTGTAAGTCACCTGCAGGAGCTACGAGACACCTGTAGGAACTACGAGTCACGTGCAATAACTACGAGACACATGTAGGAACTACGAGACACCTGCAGGAGCTACGAGACACCTGCAGGAGCTACGAGACACCTGCAGGAACTACGAGACACCTGTAGGAGCTACGAGACACATGTAGGAACTACGAGACACCTGCAGGAACTACGAGACACCTGCAGCAGCTACGAGACACCTGTAGGAACTACGAGACACCTGCAGGAACTACGAGACACCTGCAGGAACTACGAGACACCTGTAGGAGCTACGAGACACCTGCAGGAGCTACGAGACACCTGCAGGAACTATGAGTCACCTGTAGGAACTACGAGACACCTGCAGGAGCTACGAGTGCGTCACCGTGACGGCGTGCGTGGTGTGTGCCGTAGTGAACGTGTGTGTTGGCGTTACCTTTGCCCTTGTGTTTCTTGAGTTTCTGCTCGCTGAGCTTATCGAGTGGCAGCTCGTTCAGGTCCAGGCTGTACAGGTTCCTGGCCAGCACCTTGGTGAGGGTCTCCATGGTGAGGGACCACTCAGTGACGAGCTCCTCCCAGCAGGTGAGAGAGGAGAGCACGGAGAGCAGCTCGTCCCACAGGTCCCGAGAGATAAACACGTTCAGGTTCCCTTTAATCCACGCCACGATCAGAGTCTGAACACAGCATCAGACACAACATCACCTCGGAGTCATAAATCACTAACGACCAGAAATCAATTAACACCAAATGCACCGTTAAAGATTATTATTATTATTATTATTATTATTATTATAACATGAAGACTAGCTGCTGTTCTGTTTAATATTATAGAAGACATCTGATATGTGTATCTATACATTTCTAACATCACTGTGTGAGTGTGTAGAGTGTGCAGCGTGTGTGTGTGAGAGTGTGTGTGTGTGTGTGTGAGAGAGAGTGTGTGTGTGTGTGTGTGTGTATTTCCACCTGAAAAATGGCTCCTGCTAATCGGCCAGAGAGTGTGTTACTCTTTTTCCCCTGGGGCATGATGGAGGGAGGCCTCTTCATCACACACTCCGTCACCCTCAGCAACACCAGCAGGATCTGCTCCCTGACACGCACACACACACACACACACACACACACACACACACACACACACAATAACTGTGATATGAAACTCATTTTAGGTTTGCTAACTCTCTAGTCCTGACCGTTATACAACTGTTGCTATGGTTACGGCTTAGAGGAAGTTCTCACACTGTTAAGGTGAACATCACGGTAAACCAGCTACAGTAAAAAGTTTTAATTATGATGTTTACATAAACATGTCTGAGTTTCAACACTGACAATAAACCCACACAGGCAATCCTTCGTAATTCAGTATTTTATTTGGTTTATAAGTGTGTAATAAACACTGTGTGTGTGTGTGTGTGTGTGTGTGTGTGTGTGTGCGTGTGTGTGTGTATGTGTGTTGAAGACGAGTTACTGTTACCAACCCCAAGCTGATTATTTTCCTATAACAGCACATCCCCAAGTGTTTTATTCCACTTATACCACAGCAATTTACCAACAATTACAATTGTTATTCATTAAATAATGACACGTCATACTTTTATCCATTTATAGTTACGTTTAACATTCCACGAAACAAGTTCGTTCCTGTTGTCACTTACGTTACGGCAGCTCTCTGACCTGAAGATGTCGGAAAACTTAAAGTTACAGCTTCACCTCTGACTGCTACAAAGCGCTGACGCTGGAGACTCCTTCCCTAAATGTTACATAAACATCTCCTTACTTTAAGAAAACTTCACCGTATGAACGATTATATTAATCTGTTTATTATCAGTGGAGCGCCGCTGTACACGTCCCTGTGAATGAGCTGTTACTATAGAAACGATAACGTATTAGAGCGAGAGCATTAATATAAACCTGCGCTACTGTCAGAGCTGCTGTTCTAGAGAATTAATCAACACCTGACGACCAATCAGAGTGCAGAACTCATTAGCGTGTTCATTAAGCTGTCTCTATGTGCAGCTCTGTACCATGTTTTCTGGTCCATGTTCTGGTGCATGACGAGGCTGCGGTAGATGTTGAGGACGCGCTTGCACATGTCGATGTGTTCCTCCAGCAGAGGCTTCAGCTCGTTAGCCGGCTCTAACAGGAACACGTTGGAGGAGTTGATGATGAAAACCTGCGAGGAGGCAACAAGAAAGAGGAGAAAAAAACAGAGAAGAAGGAGAGGAAGGAAGAAAGATGACTTACAAATATAAAGAATTAATCCAAATCTTACAAGTCATTAAGGTGTGATGCTGTATGTGTGTGTGTGTGTGTGTGTGTGTGTGTGTGTGTGTGTACCTGTAGTGTGGCCTGTACTCCTGCATGTACACTGTACTCCAACATCTCACTGTCCTTCATCACTCTCTCCTACACACACACACACACACACACACACACACACACACACACACACACACACAATGTAAAGCACTTACTCTGTAATCCAGGTGATTATTAACAGATTAAAACAGTCTGACAGAAAACGTTATTGATGATGAAGTTCTGATGGTGACCTCGTGGTGGTTCTCCGGGCCGGGTCCAGGAACCGGGTCCTGTGGGTCGAGGTAGCGCTCGTCCTCCTCCGGTTCCGCCATAAACGGAGGCTTTTCCTCTTGAGAGATCCACTCCTGATACACACGCACCACCTTACGCATCGCTGCCGCCTCACACATCGGCAACAAGAACGCCTTAACATACAGAGAACACACGCGCACACACACACACGCGCACGCGCACACACACGCACACGTAAGTGATTTGTCCCACATGTAGTCAGTGAGCCAAGACGCTGGGCCTCATTTGTGGCACTAGATGTAAATAAATTTATTCATAAAACATGTATAGTCGCGTTTGCACAAGAATAAAAATCCAGTTGGTTGTAAAAATCGTTCGTATCCTACGTTTCTCTCCTGAGCGTGTGTAAATTTTTGCGTAAAAGCAGACTCACTAACGTGAACTTCGACTGATCATCTTCGAATCGCATAATTGTCGAGGAGTTCCTGTGGTTTTATAAACGGATTCACTGTTACGTTTAAATCTCTGATTTATATCACTCACACACCAATTTAATGATCAGCTTGTGAAACTTCAAATTAATGAGCTGAAAGAAAGCGAATCCAACACAAACCCATAAATTAAGACAATTATTTTCCGTTAAATCAGCACAAAAGTAATGACACGCTGTAAAAAGAGGAACAGTTAGCACATAAACATATACACATATAGACAACAGCGCAAAGAGTATACACGCTACAAATACAGACTAAATGCGAAAAAACAAAGAAATAATTTAAACAGTCAAATACATAAATAATCAGATAACATAATAAAATTGCAAGATTTTACACAAAAATGCCAAATTTTAACAGCGTTCCTGTTGCATGACATTTAATGTTTGCATATAGCATTGCACATTTACAAAAAAAAGCCCCTTATATCTTCACATTCCACACTTAGGTGAAATTTTTATAAATCTGCTGGATATTTTTAGTTCAGATGTGCACACTACTGATAAATTAGGCCTGGAAACACAAGCGAAGTAACAAAAAATTATAAAATGCAGTAAATTTTACTGCTCAAATGAAAACTCCTGCGTTACCTGTCTGAAGATCTCGGTGATGAAGTTGACGTTGGTCCTGGAGGAGTACAGAACGTTCTTCACCACCTCGACGGCACTGAGGTTCTCTCCATCCATGCTGCAGAGACTGGACGAGCTCGGCTCTCTCTCCGTCAGAGTGCTCGTGTTGGAGTGAGACTGCTCCGATTCTCCTCCTCCTCCATCCAGAGCTGCACATCGAGGACCACCTTCTTCTGAACGCATGGCCAGACCCGCGGCTGCTCTCTGACACACACACACACACAGAATTAATGTTTGTGCTCATTCATCCAGTTTAGTTTAATTTTTTTAATGAAGCAATTCAATGGATCAGGAAATTCTATACAATTCTATATGATTCAATTCAATCTGTTTATGATTCGTTAGAGAATGATTCAGTGCATCACTACATCTCACTCTTCACCACAAACTGATTTGATTCTCTTTCATACATGATTCACTGCATCAAGAGATTTTAAATTTCATCGTGATTTGATGCAACAGCTCTGATTTCTTTAACGAATCACTTCACCGCATCCTGAAATATTTAACCTCGATTCATTTTGATTCAGTTTAGAATTGACTCTACTGTAATTCGATTGAACTCGACTTGATTTAACTGTAATCAACTCTGATTCTTATGGAATCAGTTCACTGCATCCTGAATTCTCATATCTCAGTGCAGTTCCTTCTGGTACTGATTTATTATTTTATTATTTCGAGTGAACTCATTTCACTTTGATGTACTCAACTCTGATTTCTTTATGAATCAGTTCACTGCATCCTGAAACTTCACCGCGATTCGTTTTATTTTTATTCCTCCACCACTGAGTGAATAATCTGATATGATTCACTTCAATAATAATTGGTGAGAAAATTGCTTCATGCATCCTGAAATCTCAAACTCGAACACAATTCAAATTAAATTTCGTTTACAGTTATTTAGGAAACGATTCAATGCATCATGAGATCTCGAATCTCACCACAAAAAAAATTATTTCATTTTTACATTCATTTACTTTAATCTCAACTTGATAGAACATTTTTCTTCACTAAATCAGCTCAGAGTGTGTGTGCAGGGGTG
>NC_069719.1:29182963-29192963 GCF_027358585.1 Pangasianodon hypophthalmus
TTATAAGTGATTATAAGTGCTTGTAGTGCTTGCAGTGATGCTCAGCTGTGTGAAGCTGAAGCTCCTGGGCCCGGGGAGGAACTCACCTATGACGATGCGCAGATGTTTGAGGCGCGTCAGCACGTCCTTCTTGGGGTCCAGCACCTTCTGGGTGGATTTGCGCACATCTCCGTGAGGCTTTTTGGAGAACATTGTGCTGAGCGGAGAGCAGAGCTGAGATTCCCGTCCGGTTCCTGCTGCCTCGGGCTCACGGCGCTAGCTCACAGTGCTAACACCGAACAGCAGCTGGAGGAGAGCAGCGCATTTCTGCTCGGTGAGAGTGAAGAGAGAGAGAAAACACCGATTTAATCCCGTGTAGCTGCGCTAAAGTGAGCTCCACACCTCTCCCTCTCTCTCTCTCTCCCTCTCTCTCTCTCTTTACTGCACTGATCCCAACATGGCGGCGAACAGCAGCAGGGACAAAAACAACTCAATCGATACCAGAGCAATTCACCACCTCACCTTTACACTCCACTCCCTCTATTTATTCCAGAAACAAGGAACTGCTGGAACATAACTACTTCCCTCGCAGGATTAATAAAGACAGTCTATCTATCTATCTATCTATCTATCTATCTATCTATCTATTACCTGAGGTCAGGATTTTACACAACACGAATAGTTTCAAGTTTATAGGATGATAAAATTCAATTAATTCATTAATTAAGTTGACCAAAGTGCTGTACTTGGTTAAGAGCATATAAAACATAGGTGTAAGAAAAAAAACAAATAAACAACAAACATATAAAAACACTGATAAAAGGAAAATATCTACAATGCAATATATATATATATATATATATATATATATATATATATATATATAGATAGAGAGATAGATAGATAGATAGATAGAGAGAAAGAGCTTGGAAGCTGACAAAAATATCTGAATATGAAATCTTTATATTTGTATATTTTAATTATATACACATTATATACATTTTCATTACATTAAATTCTTTTCTTTTTGTGTTGTATTTAATAAATTGACATTTTGTCTCGTGTTCATTCTTCATTGTAAACTTGCTAGGGGTAAAATGAACCTTTAAAAAACACAAAATTCCAAATGTCACTGTTTGGTTTTGAAAAAAACAAAAAAACAAACAAAAAGAAACTAAATATAAATATCAGAGCCGAGAGTTCAGCGACGTTTAAACAGAGATTTTCAGTTTGTAAAGAAGCGACAAACCCAAATGATCGTCTCTGATGGTTCCTCAGACAAAAGGAGCATCTCCACTGTTTCTTATACTTTTAGAATATTTGAAAAAGAAAATTCATGCAACAGTAAACACAAAACAGACAAATAAAAAACTTTAAATAAAGCACATTTCACTTTTTATCCTAATGAAACTTTATTTGCTGTGAAGCTGTAGAGTTATAACAACAACACAAGAATGTAGGATGAATTTATGACATCACATACCATACTTTTAAATAAAAAAAAATAAATAAAAGTGTTAAGTAAAAGTACACGTTTAAGGCGCGTTTAAAATAGAAAAATACCTGAAAGCATTTGTGTATATTCCCTGTGTTAAAAAAAAACAACTAAATAACTGTTAAAGTTCTAAATACATCAGAAAATGTATATACATTTTAAATTTTAGAATGTATTAATATAAACATATAAGTGTATATTAAATAATAAATTCATGTTTTAGCTATTTTTATTCAAGTATAACGTTTTATTTGTTTAAATCTTTAAAATGTTTACATTTTTCATTTAAAAAGGCGTTCAACTTTTCGTCGTTCGGTTAATTGAGTCTAGTACAAATTATTGTAAACATCACGGTCATGGCTCGAGGTGTTGTTGGGAAATGTAGTTTTATGTCGCCAAGACGCTACTGAGCGGAAGAAACAATACAATCTTTAAAAACTACATTTCCCACAATCCCCCAGTGGGCGCCAGAACGCCGGTCAGCCCCTCGGCTCGAAGCTAGTGAAACAATTTTAGCCAAACATTGGAGTTTAGCTAGCAGCAAATCCAGCGCGCGATGAGATAAACTTCAGGCAGTTAGAGTTTATTTCAGTTTAAGTTCCAGCTTTAAGAGCGAATTTTAATGTTTTATTCCGTGTAAGTGCGCGTGAAGAGTGTTTCTGGACCGTCGCCAGATTTAAAGCAGGCAGGTAGCTAGCTGTAGCGCTGAGAAGCTAGCGGTGTGTAAACATCAGCTGCTGTGATGTGTGTGTGGTGTGTGTGGTGTGTGTATAGTGTGTGTATAGTGTATAGTGTGTGTGTATAGTGTATAGTGTGTGTGTATAGTGTATAGTGTGTGTGTGTATAGTGTGTAGTGTGTGTGTGATGTGTGTATAGTGTGTGGTGTATGTGTGTGATATGTATAGTGTCTGATGTGTATAGTGTGTGTGTGATGTGTGTAGTGTGTGTAGTGTGTGTGTGTGATGTGTATAGTGTGTGTGTAGTGTGTGTGATGTGTGTATAGTGTGTGTGTATAGTGTGTGATGTATGTGTGTGATATGTATAGTGTCTGATGTGTATAGTGTGTGTAGTGTGTGTGTGTGTGTGATGTGTATAGTGTGTGTGTGCAGGTGATTGGTTACTAAGATGCCGGTTCACTCGAAGGAGAAGAAGGAGAGCGCTCAGGAGGAGATGTGTAGAGAGTGTGTGTGTGTGTAGAGTGTGTAACGTGTGTGTGTGTGATGTGTATAGTGTGTGTAGAGTGTGTAATGTGTGTGTGTGTGTGTGTGTGTGTGTGCAGGTGATTGGTTACTAAGATGCCGGTTCACTCGAAGGAGAAGAAGGAGAGCGCTCAGGAGGAGATGGAGGTGGATTATGGAGAGCAGGAGGGCAGCAGCTCAGAGGAGGACGACACCGACACCTCATCCGGCTCCGAGGACGGAGAGAGCTCCGGTAACACACCCACGCTACACAACTACACACACAACAACAACAACAACTACACAAACAACACCAAACACACCGTCCTGTGCAGAAGTCTTGGCTTGTGTTTACTGCTCTTTACAGTAGATGTTTAAATATAGAAATGTTTAATTTGATCATCATCCAAGCCGTCTTTCTTTATGTGTTACACAATAATGATAATAAAAACAAATAAACTTATAGTAAACTTTTTAACTTTAAGTAACTCAAATGTTATTAAATATTATTTATAGTTAGTCGCTGTGCCATTGTTAAGAGAATTCACATCTTCTCTGTAAAGCTGCAGTGACGAGTGTACGGTGTTAAACTGTGTGTGTGTGTGTGTGTGTGTGTGTGTGTGTGTAGAGATGGACGATGAGGACTGTGAGAGGAGACGGCTGGAATGTCTGGATGAGATGACGAACCTGGAGAAGCAGTTTACAGACCTGAAGGATCAGTGCGTACTCGAATCTGAAGCCTCGTTCTATTCCTATTAAACACGCCCTCGTCCACTTCCTGTACCGTCTGCTCCGCCCCCGCGGCGCTGTAGCTCCCGCTGCGTTAGCGTTAGCGTTTACAAGAGCACTAACAAGATACAGAACATTTCAAAGCTCTGAGATGATCAGGTTTCACGGCTCTGACTTTCCTGCTGTGTAACTAGTCAGAGCCTGAACTGTTAAACACCAGCAGCCTGACAGATCAGTGTGTTAATTATAAACAGAGTGTGATCAGTGTGTGTGTGTGTGTGTGTGTGTGTGTGTTTCAGGCTGTATAAGGAGCGGTTGAGTCAGGTTGACGCTAAACTACAGGAAGTGATCTCAGGAAAAGCGCCCGAGTACCTGGAACCTCTGGCAAACCTGCAGGAGAACATGCAGATCAGAACTAAAGTCGCTGGTAACACCTCACTGCTGCTGAGTTCTGCACTCTGATTGGTCGTCAGGTGTTGATTAATTCTCTATAACAGCAGCTCTGACAGTAGCGCAGGTTTATATTAATGCGCTCGTTCTGATACGTTATCGTTTCTATAGTAACAGCTCGTTCACAGGGACGTGTACAGCGAACGTTTTCTGTAAGGAGATTGTACGTTTAGTTAACATGTATGGAAGGAGTCTCCAGTGTCAGCGCTTTGTAACAGTCAGAGGTAAAGCTGTAACTGTAAGTTTTGCGACGTCTTCAGGACGGAGGAGTTTACGCTTCTTTGCGGTTTCTCAGTAACATGCGGAACAAGCTGCGTCTTTATTTTTGTCTTATTAACTTGAAGAGAGAGAATAAAGAGACGCAGGTGAGGGAACGAGTGTTATGTTGTTCTTTAATAAATAAAAAATTGTAAGTGTTGGTAAAGAGCTGAGGTGTAAGAGGAATAAAACACTCGGGGACATGCTGTTATAGGAAACTAATCAACGTCGTGGAGGTGACAGTAACTGCTTCATCACTCAGTGTTTATTGTGTATATAAAGACACGATACACAATAATACAGATACACAATAATACAGATACACAATAATGTGTTGTATTTGTGTGAAGTGTTTTTTGATGATTAAATAATAATGGTGATGTGCATGTGTGTGCGTGTGTGTGCGTGCGTGTGTGTGTGCGTGCGTGTGTGTGTGCGTGCGCGTGTGTGTGCGCGTGTGTGTGCGCGTGTGTGCGCGCGTGCGTGTGTGTGCGTGTGTGTGCGCGCGTGCGTGTGTGTGTGCGTGTGTGTGCGCAGGTATCTACAGAGAGCTGTGTTTGGAGTCAGTGAAACATAAATATGACTGTGAGACTCAGGCAGCGTTTCAGCACTGGGAGGTGAGCGGCACACACACACACACACACACACTCTGATTTGTGTTATTATGGTGTAAATGAGTGTGTGTGTGTGTGTGTGTGTGTGGGGTAGAGTGAGAAGCTGCTGCTGTTCGACACGGTTCAGACTGAACTGGAGGAAAAAATCAGACGTCTGGAGGAGGACAGACACAGTATAGACATCACCTCAGGTACATCTTCATCATCATCGTCATTATTATTATTACTGAGAGATCTCAAGGTCATGATGTAACTTCCTGTTTGTTTATTATTATTTTTTTTTTTTTTACAGAGCTGTGGAACGATGAACTGCAGTCGAGAAAAAACAAGAAGAAAGATCCCTTCAGTCCGGACAAGAAGAAGAAACCCGTCGTGGTGTCTGATATCCTTCACCTCTCCTTTACCTTCTCCATATTTAAATGTTAATATAATATAATATAATATAATATAATATAACGTAATATAATATAATATAATATAATGAAATATAATATATATAAAGTGTACAATTATATATTATTATACTCCTGAACCTGCACACGGCCGTATATCGTTTACATGCTGCATGATCTGGACATTCTGGAGGACTGGACCGCCATCAGAAAGGTTCAGAAATAATCTCTCACTTTCTATTTTTTATCGTAAAAATGATCTTTATATTAAAAAATGAGCACATTATTACTTCACTTCAGGTTTTTATCAAAATTGTATATTTTCAGGCCATGGCCACTCTGGGACCTCACCGAGTCAAACCTGACGGTAGAGTCTTTACAGTTCTCATTTTTAGTTATTTACTGAGTTTGTTGATGATGTCACAGAGTCTTTGTCAAAAAAATAAAAAAAACAGGAAAAATCACCCTAACACTCGTTATAATGAAAAATTACATAGTTTAAAAAAAACAAAAGGATAGTTTCTTCTTCTTATTATATAAAAATGCATTTTGTTACATCATCTGACGTGGTCCAGTTTCTTAAATGATGTATTTAAATACAAAATTTAGATTAAAGGTTAAAATTTCAGAGGAATTAATTTAAGATTTAAATGTACATATTTTTGTTATTATTTTTATTATAACTTTGACCACTGTGAGTGTGGGCTTTACCTCCGAGCTGCTCTCCGTCTCCTGACTGCAGAGAGACTCGGGGGTTTAAACTCCTCGTCCTTGTTGCGTTTCACAGTTTGTTCGTCTAAAAGTGAGAAGCAGCCGCAGCCGCAGCAGCCGCAGCACAGCGCGCGCTCGGAGGACGGACGGCTGCTGTACGATGGAGAATGGTACAGTCGAGGACAAACCATCTGTATAGACAAGAAGGACGAGTTTCCCACCAGGTGCGACTCTGATTTACTCTCACACTGAGCTGTAGTGTGTGTGTGTGTGTGTGTGTGCTGAGTTTGAGTGCTGTGTTTGAATAACACTTACACACACTTATACACACACACACACTCACCCACTTTCTGTCTCTGTTTATTTACTGGGGTGAGTGGTGTAGCTGAAGCGGTGATGTCACTGTAACCGTGGCAACACCGCACCACCACTAAACCACTACAGTGTGCCTGCATCCTGATACTGAAAACCACTGACAGTAAACTCTCTCTCTCTCTCTCTCTCTCTCTGTGTGTCTGTCCCTCCATTTGTCTCTCTATCTCCCTGTCTATCTCTCTATCTGTCTCTGTTTCTCTCTATTTCTGTCTCTCTCTTTGTTTGAATTTCACTTTTTTCTGACTATCTGACCGTCTGTCTGTCTGTCTCTTTTTCCCCTCTGTCTCTCTCTACATCTGTCGGACTCTCTCCCTCTCTCTCTCTCTCTCTCCCCCACAGTGCGATAATAACGACTATAAATCATGATGAAGTTTGGTTTAAGCGTTCGGACGGCAGCAAGTCGAAGCTTTACATCTCGCAGCTGCAGAAAGGCAAATACACCATCAAACACGCCTGAGAGAACCCGGAGAACCGCACCATGTGTTCACCAACACTGTTCCACAACCTGTGAGAGTGTGTGTGTGTGTGTGTGTGTGTGTGTGTGTGTGTGTGTGTGTGTGTGAGAGAGAGAGAGAGAGAGAGAGAGAGAGAGACAGAGTGTGTGATGCTCCTCATTTTCATTATTACAGATGTTATTTTTCTGATCATATTTTTAGTTGAAAGTTTTCTACATGTTTTCTGTAAATACACTCCGCTCTGACTGCTGCCTGATGGATCAGTGTTACCCTTACCCGTGTGTGTGTGTGTGTGTGTGTGTGAGAGAGAGAGAGAGAGAGAGAGAGAGAACAATGTTTACATCTCCGTTATAGCCATGTGCCACAATTAAAGTTTCATATCACAATAAACTGTGTTTTAGTGTCTCATCATTTTTACTGAGTTTAACCTGAATCTGAGAGTGTGAGGACGGCCGAACCGAGCCGAGCCGAGCCGAGCCGAGCCGAACTGAGCCGAGCCGAACCGTAGAGCACATAGAGCCGAGTCGAGCCATAGAGTCGTAGAGTCGTAGAGCACACGGAGCCCCGTATGGTCCATCATGCAACAGTCCTGAAGTGCGTACATTATGTCACAAATGATGCTATATTTTGTTTTTGTTTCAAAAATTTTATTTTCTATAACTTTGGTCATCAGTGTTAAATATTTTAGGCCTGATTAGAAACACACACTGGAAGGTTTAACGTTTTATCCTTTTTTTACTCCTACACATGCACAATCTTCTTAAATATAAATGATATTTATAGAAAAAGTCAAAATTCATGCGATTGACATGCGATTAAACATCTGGAGGTTTTTAAATAATTTATGCATGAAAGGGTTAAGGAAATCAAATTCCCAAAAATACCTGAAGCACCTGGTGACAAATTGCATAACGTGCGTGCGCACACACACACACACCACATATACACACACAGCCATTAGGACCATTAACTCATCATGAGCTGAATATCATTAAACCTGTATTTATATCTGTATTTATTATATTTATATTATATTATATATATGACACATTTGAGCACGTTGCTGTTCAGACCTGTGCTGATATTTCATTTTCATCGTCACGTCTGCGCTCTCGTTCACAGGATTATGGGATGTCCTTCTTTACGATGTGTAAAAAATAAGAAAAAGAGGTCCGAGTGGGACACAGGGAGGGGCGCCAATATTTGTGCAGCATAGGTTTTTGCATATATTGTAGTGTCGACTTGCTGAAGACGGAATAAACTGTGAAGCGTGAATACACACATGCTTTAACGGGTATAAGAGGACGCAGTATTAGTATTAATAAGACGTTAATAAGACATTAATAATACGTTAATAAGACTTTAATAAGACATTAATAAGAGGTCTAGGTATACTTTTGCAACTGTCTGATGCCTATTTTTTAAGTTTAACAGTCAGTAAATGGCTCTATTTCAAATAAATATGTGCTTTATGTAGTTTTTTTCCAGCACAGAGAGGAGGATGTGACTACTGAGATAAAGGCAGAGAGACAGACAGAGAGAGAGAGAGAGAGAGAAAAATCCTGATGTTGGTTTTGAAAATCAAACAGTGAACAAATAAAAATCTGAAACCTCAGTGCCTGTTTAAAATAACTTGGAAGTTACTGACAATTATGTGAAGTATTATAAATTATCATAAAATGAATGAACGTAAATTAATTAAGATCTTTAACGCCTCGTGTTTGACTCTCTGTACTACAAACTCTATGTATTTGAAGTTTGAGTGTCGCACTCCACCTGTGTGTGTGTGTGTGTGTGTGTGTGTTGGATTTAAACACTCTGAAACCTGTGTGTGAGGACGTTAAAGCGTGACATCTTGCCGCTCTAACGCCGTGTGTTATACGCTGTGTAGTGATTCCTCGCTGAAGTTTTCCGTACAGCAGAAACTCGGCGCTGCAGTTTTAATCTTCACTGAAATATTTTTCTGTTCTTTTCTGTCGTGTCCCTAGTTACCCGTTTTTTTGGGGTTTTTTTGTCCTTCATGCAAATTTCTTCTTCGTCGCCGTGAAGCGTTCCATGTACTGTGAAAAGAAAAAAAAAGTGAAACAGTCAACAGTCAATAAACACATTTCATCCTGGTGTACATCACTGCGACTGATTCAGTACTACACACACGCTGACTTTATTTTTAACTTTAACTCATTTAAAATCATCACAGAGCGCATGCGTGTGTGTTAAATGCAGTAAAGGTAAAAGTTAATGTAAACAGTATAAACAGTGCAGGAGTTCATCATTAACATCATTAATAAGAAGTGTGTGTAGAAATGTTCCATGCAGTGTGTAGTATTGTATTTCTGCACTACTGCAGTGTGACCACGAGGTGGCAGCAGAGTCACACAGCAGAACTGTTTAACCTTTAATTCATTAAAACCCTGCAGTTTCAGATGAAGGACAGGAAACTGTTTAAACACAGAGCTGCAGCACATTTCACCTGACAAAGGTCTGTGTGTTTATGTGACAAAACTATCTACACAAGATTAACACATTTCCTTCATTTCACACACTCAGAATAAATTATTTCATTTTTATATCACAATAACTTCCTAACCTTTAATCCCACATTTTATTAATCGACGCATGTAGATTTATTCATCAGTGTGAACACAGTTATAGGACTAAATTAAAATAATTTAATTAAACCGTGTGTTTTATATTAGTGGAAATAGTTATTAGTGTTAAATATTTAGGAACTTTTACAGACAGTGATCTGAGTTTTGTGGAGGATATAGATTGTGTTTTTTAAAAAGATTGCATCTTATTCGGAGATTAAAGCATTTTGGTTAAACATATTTTAGAAATGTTTACAGGAATCTTGTGCTTCAACATGTCAAAAATAAAGCGGCTGTGACTGTAGGTAAGACACAGAGGCAGTTAAATGATATTTACAGACTGAAACAGAGCTTTGGTTATCGTACAGGATTCTTCTCATCCTCTACATTCTCAATTTCAGTCGTTACCTTTGAGGAGACTTCGCTTTAGACGACGAAGGAAAAGGAAAAATGAGTATCAGATGTAATTTGTGCCAAATGCCACTTTTGTGAGTCGTAAATGTGAGTGTATGAGTGTGTGTAGACGTGTGTGTGTAGATGTGTGTGTGTGTAGATGTGTGTGTGTGTAGATGTGTGTGTGTGTAGACGTGTGTGTGTGTGTGTAGATGTGTGTGTGTGTGTACATGTACATACGGGAACATATATATCGCCTTGTTGTTTTTTTAGGTTGTTGTGTTGATGTTCGTGTTTATACTGTGTGGTGAAGCCAAAGACAAATTTCCACTCTGTGGACAATAAAAGTAACTAACTAACTAAAATAAGAATCCATAAAGCTC
>NC_069719.1:29195463-29247963 GCF_027358585.1 Pangasianodon hypophthalmus
TTAGGTACGGTAAGCGTTATTAACGTTAGATACGGTAAGCGTTATTAACGTTAGATACGGTAAGCGTTATTAACGTTAGGTACGGTAAGCGTTATTAACGTTAGATACGGTAAGCATTATTAACGTTAGGTACGGTAAGCGTTATTAACGTTAGATACGGTAAGCGTTATTAACGTTAGATACGGTAAGCGTTATTAACGTTAGGTACGGTAAGCATTAAAGTAAGCGTTATTAACGTTAGGTACGGTAAGCATTAAAGTAAGCGTTATTAACGTTAGGTACGGTAAGCATTAAAGTAAGCGTTATTATCGTTAGATACGGTAAGCGTTATTAACGTTAGGTACGGTAAGCGTTATTATCGTTAGATACGGTAAGCGTTATTAACGTTAGGTACGGTAAGCATTAAAGTAAGCGTTATTAACGTTAGGTACGGTAAGCATTAAAGTAAGCGTTATTATCGTTAGATACGGTAAGCGTTATTAACGTTAGGTACGGTAAGCATTAAAGTAAGCGTTATTAACGTTAGGTACGGTAAGCATTAAAGTAAGCGTTATTAACGTTAGGTACGGTAAGCATTAAAGTAAGCGTTATTAACGTTAGGTACGGTAAGCATTAAAGTAAGCGTTATTATCGTTAGATACGGTAAGCGTTATTAACGTTAGATACGGTAAGAGTTATTATCGTTAGATACGGTAAGCGTTATTAACGTTAGGTACGGTAAGCGTTATTATCGTTAGATACGGTAAGCGTTATTAACGTTAGGTACGGTAAGCGTTATTAACGTTAGGTACGGTAAGCGTTATTATCGTTAGATACGGTAAGCGTTATTAACGTTAGGTACGGTAAGCGTTATTATCGTTAGATACGGTAAGCGTTATTAACGTTAGATACGGTAAGCATTATTAACGTTAGGTACGGTAAGCGTTATTAACGTTAGATACGGTAAGCGTTATTAACGTTAGATACGGTAAGCGTTATTAACGTTAGATACGGTAAGCGTTATTATCGTTAGATACGGTAAGAGTTATTAACGTTAGATACGGTAAGCGTTAAAGTAAGCGTTATTAACAGTAGATACGGTAAGCGTTATTAACGTTAGATACGGTAAGAGTTATTATCGTTAGATACGGTAAGCATTAAAGTAAGCGTTATTAACGTTAGATACGGTAAGCGTTATTAACGTTAGACACGGTAAGCGTTATTAACGTTAGGTACGGTAAGCATTAAAGTAAGCGTTATTAACGTTAGGTACGGTAAGCGTTATTAACGTTAGATACGGTAAGCGTTATTAACGTTAGATACGGTAAGCATTAAAGTAAGCGTTATTAACAGTAGATACGGTAAGCGTTATTAACGTTAGATACGGTAAGAGTTATTAACGTTAGGTACGGTAAGCATTAAAGTAAGCGTTATTAACGTTAGGTACGGTAAGCGTTATTATCGTTAGATACGGTAAGCGTTATTAACGTTAGATACGGTAAGCGTTATTAACAGTAGATACGGTAAGCGTTATTAACGTTAGATACGGTAAGCGTTATTAACGTTAGATACGGTAAGCGTTATTAACGTTACATACGGTAAGCGTTAAAGTAAGTGTTATTAACGTTAGGTACGGTAAGCATTAAAGTAAGCGTTATTAACGTTAGGTACGGTAAGCGTTATTATCGTTAGATACGGTAAGCGTTATTAACGTTAGATACGGTAAGCGTTATTATCGTTAGATACGGTAAGCGTTATTAACGTTAGATACGGTAAGCGTTATTAACAGTAGATACGGTAAGCGTTATTAACAGTAGATACGGTAAGCGTTATTAACAGTAGATACGGTAAGCGTTATTAACGTTAGATACGGTAAGCGTTATTAACGTTACATACGGTAAGCGTTAAAGTAAGTGTTATTAACGTTAGATACGGTAAGTGTTATTAACGTTAGATACGGTAAGCGTTATTAACGTTAGATACGGTAAGCGTTATTAACGTTAGATACGGTAAGCATTAAAGTAAGCGTTATTAACGTTAGGTACGGTAAGCATTAAAGTAAGCGTTATTAACGTTAGGTACGGTAAGCATTAAAGTAAGCGTTATTATCGTTAGATACGGTAAGCGTTATTAACGTTAGGTACGGTAAGCGTTATTATCGTTAGATACGGTAAGCGTTATTAACGTTAGGTACGGTAAGCGTTATTAACGTTAGGTACGGTAAGCGTTATTATCGTTAGATACGGTAAGCGTTATTAACGTTAGGTACGGTAAGCGTTATTATCGTTAGATACGGTAAGCGTTATTAACGTTAGATACGGTAAGCATTATTAACGTTAGGTACGGTAAGCGTTATTAACGTTAGATACGGTAAGCGTTATTATCGTTAGATACGGTAAGCGTTATTAACGTTAGATACGGTAAGCATTATTAACGTTAGGTACGGTAAGCGTTATTAACGTTAGATACGGTAAGCGTTATTATCGTTAGATACGGTAAGAGTTATTAACGTTAGATACGGTAAGCGTTAAAGTAAGCGTTATTAACAGTAGATACGGTAAGCGTTATTAACGTTAGATACGGTAAGAGTTATTATCGTTAGATACGGTAAGCATTAAAGTAAACGTTATTAACGTTAGATACGGTAAGCGTTATTAACGTTAGACACGGTAAGCGTTATTAACGTTAGGTACGGTAAGCATTAAAGTAAGCGTTATTAACGTTAGGTACGGTAAGCGTTATTAACGTTAGATACGGTAAGCGTTATTAACGTTAGGTACGGTAAGCATTAAAGTAAGCGTTATTAACGTTAGGTACGGTAAGCGTTATTATCGTTAGATACGGTAAGCGTTATTAACGTTAGATACGGTAAGCGTTATTAACAGTAGATACGGTAAGCGTTATTATCGTTAGATACGGTAAGCGTTATTAACGTTAGATACGGTAAGCGTTATTAACGTTACATACGGTAAGCGTTAAAGTAAGTGTTATTAACGTTAGGTACGGTAAGCATTAAAGTAAGCGTTATTAACGTTAGGTACGGTAAGCGTTATTATCGTTAGATACGGTAAGCGTTATTAACGTTAGATACGGTAAGCGTTATTAACAGTAGATACGGTAAGCGTTATTAACGTTAGATACGGTAAGCATTATTAACAGTAGATACGGTAAGCGTTATTAACGTTAGATACGGTAAGCGTTATTAACGTTACATACGGTAAGCGTTAAAGTAAGTGTTATTAACGTTAGATACGGTAAGTGTTATTAACGTTAGATACGGTAAGCGTTATTAACGTTAGATACGGTAAGAGTTATTATCGTTAGATACGGTAAGAGTTATTATCGTTAGATACGGTAAGCGTTATTAACGTTAGATACGGTAAGCGTTATTATCGTTAGATACGGTAAGCGTTATTAACGTTAGATACGGTAAGCGTTATTAACGTTAGATACGGTAAGCGTTATTAACGTTAGATACGGTAAGCGTTATTATCGTTAGATACGGTAAGTGTTATTAACGTTAGATACGGTAAGCGTTATTAACGTTAGATACGGTAAGCGTTATTAACGTTAGATACGGTAAGCGTTACTATCGTTAGATACGGTAAGAGTTATTATCGTTAGATACGGTAAGCGTTATTAACGTTAGATACGGTAAGCGTTACTATCGTTAGATACGGTAAGAGTTATTATCGTTAGATACGGTAAGTGTTATTAACGTTAGATACGGTAAGCGTTACTATCGTTAGATACGGTAAGAGTTATTATCGTTAGATACGGTAAGCGTTATTAACGTTAGATACGGTAAGCGTTATTAACGTTAGATACGGTAAGCGTTATTAACGTTAAGAGTAAGTGTTATTGGCGTCCTCGTGGTGTCGGTGGTAACGTGAGCACACGGACCTGGTTCTGGTTGAGGTTGATCTCGATGGCCTGCAGCTCGGACACCTCGGCAGGAACGGCCTGTATGCGGTTTCTGGACAGGTCGAGGACGTCGAGCTGACGCAGGGAGCCGAGGCTGCTGGGAAATTCTCTGAAGTGATTGGCCGAGAGGCTGAGCGTGCGCAGAGCTCTGAGCTGAGAGAACGAGGCGGGGAGCTGAGAGAGATGATTACCGTTCAACACCAACGTCTCCAACTTCCTCAGCTTCCCCATCTCCGCAGGGAGACTGGCTGCGTATACATACACACACACACACACACACACATTACACACACGTTACACACACACACATGCATTACACACACACAGACACGCGTACACACATTAAACACACACACGCATTACACACACACACGCGCGTGCACGTTACACACACGTTACACACACTCACACGCGTACACACACATTAAACACACACACGCATTACACACACACGCATTACACACACACGCGTTACAGTTATTAAGGTGTAATAAATGAACGGTTCTCACTCAGGCGGTTGTTGCTGATGGTGTTATTAAGGTGTAATAAATGAACGGGTTCTCACTCGGGCGGTTGCTGATGGTGTTATTAAGGTGTAATAAATGAACGGGTTCTCACTCAGGCGGTTGTTGCTGATGGTGTTATTAAGGTGTAATAAATGAACGGGTTCTCACTCAGGCGGTTGTTGTTGATGGTGTTATTAAGGTGTAATAAACGAACGGTTCTCACTCAGGCGGTTGTTGCTGATGGTGTTATTAAGGTGTAATAAATGAACGGGTTCTCACTCAGGCGGTTGTTGCTGATGGTGTTATTAAGGTGTAATAAATGAACGGGTTCTCACTCGGGCGGTTGTTGCTGATGGTGTTATTAAGGTGTAATAAATGAACGGGTTCTCACTCAGGCGGTTGTTGCTGATGGTGTTATTAAGGTGTAATAAACGAACGGTTCTCACTCGGGCGGTTGCTGATGGTGTTATTAAGGTGTAATAAATGAACGGGTTCTCACTCAGGCGGTTGTTGTTGATGGTGTTATTAAGGTGTAATAAACGAACGGTTCTCACTCGGGCAGTTGTTGATGGTGTTATTAAGGTGTAATAAACGAACGGTTCTCACTCGGGCAGTTGTTGATGGTGTTATTAAGGTGTAATAAACGAACGGTTCTCACTCAGGCGGTTGTTGCTGATGGTGAGACTCTTCAGCTGCTGGAAGTTTCCTATAAACACGGGCAGCGTCTCGATCCTGTTGTTGGACAAGTCGACAGTGCGCAGATTCCCGCTGAGCCGCTGTAACTCCTCCGGAAACTGCAAAACATCACACACAGGAAATACAGCAGAGTGTGTGTGTGTGTGTGTGTGTAAGAGACTTCCTGTCCGTACGGTCACGCAATCTTACATCAGCAGGTTATTTCAGGTCGATGTAGCGACACAAACACATTCTGTACCGGTGAAAACGGGGTTTTTTCCTAAATAAATAAATCCTGACGTACGGGACGAGCAGAAATATAACACTCGGGTTTAAAGTTCTGTATATCGGGTCTTGCTTTGGCTACAAGATGTTCACATTTTCCCAAAACTTTCCATGAAATTCCAACTCTGTATCGGATCAGCACACGATCATCTAAATCACTAACTAATCTAAACGCACAAACGTCTAAACTCAACAGGAAAACGTTTATTTGCTGTTTGTCCACTCGCGACCAGCGCATTAACGAAAACACGACACGTCCGAACAAGACATGAAGCTCCGCCCACTTCACCATATATATGTGTATATATATATGTTATATATATTAGTTTATATATTGTTATGATATACATGTCAATTTCCTTTAGAAACCTTGTAAACCATAATAACAAAAGTGTGTTAAATCACAGTCGGTATTTTTAAACCATTTTTTAATCTTTAAGCAAAAATCTCCATTTCTCTGGATTTCTGTTTTGATTTTATACTGAGAAATGACAAAAAAAGCTTTTTTTTACACTTTTAAATAAAAGCTTATAGTATTTTCTTGATTAAATAATCAAGAAGTGACTTTTTTCCAATAAACTTTTCTGTAAATGTTTTTCTCTCGAGAGTTACGGCGAAGTGACCATTTTAATTCTAACAACAGCCAAACACTTCTTGGTTTGATCACGTATGCAAATGTAGAATGTAATTATTTAAATATTTAAACCTCATTTGCATAAATAAATTTAGATCCTTGAAAAAGTTTCAGGACGAAAAAACTTTTAGTAAGAAATGAAGCTGGCGAGGATTACTGCGATGTCTGTTATTTTTCTGTAAATAATGCAGTGTGTAATAGTGTGTGTACAGTACTGTTTGTTTGTTTGTTTGTTTGTTTACCTCCTGCAGGTTTTTGCCTGTTAACTGAAACACGCCGGTTTTTTGTGAGGTCTCCAGGTGAGCTTTGAGAGCGCTGTTCCCCATTTACACTGCCTCTCTTTACTCTACAACACACACACACACACACACACACACACACACTTTTATTTCACTTTAACACTGAACACACACACACACACACACACACACTCCTGTACCCTCTCAGTATCCCACAGACTGGATTACTATAGAGACTCATTCACACGGGCTGTGTCCCAAATGGCTGTTAAGTGTCTATGCACGTGCACTACATAGGGTGCGCACTAACGGCGCCTGTACACTATCTAGTGCACTATGTGTTCCTCAGAGCGCCATTTGAGACACCGCTAACACCAGCTGCTAATCTCACTGCGAGAAATCACCTAACAAAGCACTTAACATCATTTTAAACATGATTATCTGAACTACAACTCACATCTAAATAGCAACAGAAACCAAAAACCTTACTTTTAGTCTTTAACTATAAAATAATAACAGTACTTATTTACCTAGCTAGCTAGTTAGCCAGCTAAGCTATCTCCGGTACCGAAGCTAATCCAAAAATAATCCGTGCGCGGACAACAAACTGAGTACACAAGTTCATAAAATCCCAGCAAAGTTCACTTTAACTCAAACCTGACATGAAAAATATCTCCCATAAAATGATGAAAGTTTGGAAATTACAGAACGCCAGGGTGCGGAAGGTGCTAGCAAGCTAACTAGTGGACATACAGACCGTTGCTGTGGTTTATTTATTTTTTTATCAACCCGCATTCCGACAAATCCCGCCTCCTTTGCTCGGATTGGCTAGTAGTGCAAACTCGGCCGCGGATTGGACTGTTGAGGCAGATTGACCAACAGCTGACGTTAAGAAGGCGGAAGTTGCCAGAATACGGGTAGGAAAAAAACCGTTCTGTGGGTGGCGACAGCTCCATCTGAGACATGAGGCTTGTTTATGAGCGCGGAGCCAGCGGGCGGCGCTGCAGCCATGTTTACATGTTTACTAGCAGTTCAAGAGATTTTAGGAGATGTGTGGGAGAACGGAGAATATTTTGGTCCAGACTGCGCTTTTTTTAAATGAATGAGATTTTAAAAATAATACAAAAAAAAAAAAAAATTACTTAATTACTGGAATCTTTTCGGAAAATACGCTCATTAGTGACACCTGGTGGACAAATGAGGAAGAACAGAAAATAAGAGAAACAAATATAGCCAGAAAGAAGAAATAGAGATGAAGAGAGAATAAAGAAATCGAGAGAAGGGATAAATAAATATATATATACAGAGAGAGAGAGAGAGAGAGAGAGAGAGAGATGTTAACAGTTACTAAAGCTATGTATATAATCACTCTTCCGGTGATTATGAGTTAATTTCATGGCGTTATCTCGTGGTTTGAGTTATTAATGTCGTTATCAGGAGATAATTCTGTTTTCCCGAGACACAGAAATGAACTGCACTTTGTTTTAAGATGCTCTCACTTACTTTCCAGAAAAAACCCTCTGAGTTTCAAGACTGGAACATAACAGAGACGTCGTTTTATTTATTTATTTTCATTTCATTTATTTATACTTATCTAATATACATCTGTATAAAATATATCTCTGTAATTCAATATGATGTTAATTTAAAGTAATTTTAAGTTGAATATTGAAGATTTATGTATGTATGTATTTTTTTTTTTTTTTTAAAAAAGTAAGTAAAACACTTTGTTTAATCTGTGTTTTAAGGAATCTTTAAAAGTTTGGAAACTCTTCAGGAAGCTCAGAAACCTTTATTATTTTATTATTTGATAAAAAAAAACACATTTTTATGACTTTTCTAAAATACATGAGAATCTTTTCTCTGCCAGTTTAAGTGAAAGTTCTGCTAGAGAGAAGCTTCTTGGGAAGATCAGCTGATATCCTGCAGTGTGTGTGTGTGTGTGTGTGTGTGTGTGTCGGGGACAGTGAGACAGCAGCGGCGGTCCTGTCTGTCTCACTCCACTGCTCCACCCACAGGAACCCTGGAGGGACGCGCCTCGGTCTGAGCTCGTGCTGCAGCTCTTCCTGTTCAGCAGCCGAGTGGATGTGCAGAATTCCGGCCCTGTTCTCATCGTTACAGCACTCCAGCTCTCTCTCTCTCTCTCTCTCTCTCTCTCTCTCTCTCTCTCTCTCTCTCCCAGCTCACACACACATCACTCACATGGATGGATGGATGGATGGATGCTGATAGATAAAAACCAAGACGTGCAGTTTAGAGTTTAGAGTTTAGAGTTAAGAGTGATATCAGTGACTCACTTCATCGGAGCGTTTGCTCGTCGGAAAGGCAGGACGTAGTCTGGAAGCGCAGGGTGAAGTGCGTATCACTGCATGGGATTGAAAACCATTTCCCTCCGAACAGCGCTGCTCAGGTGCTTGTTGGTGGCTGAGGATCGTTCATGCTCCAGGCTCTGGAGGCGGCGTGTCCTCCGTCAGAACGCTCCCAGTCGTCACACAGGACGCTGATTCAGAACATCATGCTGCTCTTTAACTCTTCTCTTTGCACATCTTTGTTTTGCTGTTGATCCCCGATGCTGACCGGGTCAGTGTCGTTCTTTCTGCAGTAGCGCTGAGCTTCACACCGGGTCATATTCTCAGTGATTCAGTGATAAATAATTAGATAAAATAAAAACATTAAATGGCCTGAGCATCAGTATAATTTAAACTTCTATGTTGCATCTCATGGAATGTTGTGAAACGGCTCAGGACTGGAGGAGAAAACGCCCAGGAAGAAAATACTATTGTTAATGTAGCAGGACAGAAGTTCAGTTATTTTCAGTTGTGTATCTTTGAAATGAAGGTTGATTTTCTGAAGCTTCACTGTGTAACATTTAGTTTAATACAGAATTATCTTGGGTTATATATCCAGCTAGCATGATCTCCTGGTGGTTTATCCTTCAACTAGGCAAACGTTGGGCAAAATAATAGATCAGGGACTCAGACCAGGTATCAGTGGCCTCCTTCGCTGAATATTAATGTTAGCTATGAGTCAAAGCCAAGTCAAGATTGAGTCTAAATGAAAGCGAGTCCTAATAAAAAGGCCAAGCCTATATTTAAGCTAGTTAGCTTCATTCATGCATCAATGATTAGACTGTAGAAGGAGTTACTTCTTATCAAAGTTTTGTGCACGAGGAAAGAAAAGACAAAAACACAAACATTATTGTTCTAAATTTAGTCGAGACCAAGAACGTATTTAATGAGACCAGTGCCTGAGATGAGACAAGCTCAAGTTCCAATTCCAGTAAATCCAACACAAGTCCAATTAAATGCAGAAACCGTCTCGAGACTGGATTCGAATCCTGCAGCTCTAGTTAAAGAGTTTCACTAAGAAGCTTCTACAGGATGTAAATGTAAAAATATAACAAATATATAAAATATTAAAAGATATATATATATATATATATACACACAGCTCTGTGCAAAAGTCTTAGGCACGTGTAAAGAAATGCTGTAGAGTAAAGACGCCTTCAAAAATAATGAAATTAAATGTTTCTACATTTAAAAAAATCCTATAAAGAGCAGTAAACAGTAATAAATGAAAAAAGTCAGTATTTAATGTGACGATCCTTCACTTTAAATAAATAAAGCAGTATCTGAGGTGCAGTGTGTGCAGTTTTATAAGGAAATGAGCTGGAAGTGTTACTGAGCATCTTGCAGAAGCAGCCACAGTTCTTCTGGAGACTTTGACTGTCGACTCGCTTCTTATTTCTGCAGCGAAACCCAGCAGCCTTCATTATGTTTTTATCTGAAAAGTGTCTCTTATGGAATCTGCTGCTTTCTTTACTGACATACAAACATTTTTCTGTAACGTTTCATTTTGTGCTGGAAAACTAATGTTTGGAATCTAAAATGGTTTTGTACTGAATCAGTAATGTAGAAGTCAGAAAACAGAATTTATAAAAAAAAATAGGGCCTAAGACTTTTGCACAGCACTGTATATATATATATATAAATTTGAAAGTTTTCTTATTAGGGTTTGGTATAGCCCTTTTCATCCAATCAGTTTTCATTAGTGCTACATGATAATAATTTTACATGTATTAAGGTTTTTAAAGCTTACTAATTATGAGTAGATTTTTACCTGACATCAGGAGGAACAGGACTGCTACGGTTGCCAAATATTGATCAGAAATCAGAAAGTGATCAGTTCAGTAGATCCAGGTAAAGTGCTGATCAGGTGCCCAGGTGTTCATTCCTGAAGGAAGCGCCGCCTTCAAATGCAGGAGATGATAAACTAAACTAAACAAACAGAAGAAGAAGAAGAAGCAGAAGAAGAGAATAATCGCCGTTACGTTACTGCGGCGTGATGGTGAGAGGTGTTATGGTGTTATGGTGTTATGGTGTTACAGTGCAGACTCACTGGATTAATGATTCAGCTGAATATCATCGTTAAACTCTTTAACTAATAAAGCAGGGCGTTGTGGTGCGACGGCTGGATCAGGACCCGCAATCACAGAATCCTTCCTGTTACACGGTCACTTAATAATAATTACTCACACAGAACATTCATTCAAAATGGCTTTATTAGAAGTTACAAATTTCAAGAGTTTCAGAAATTACACTGCGACAGAGAGAGGCACGAGAGATTAAAAGCCAGAGAGAACAGAATTAAATAACTCAACTGATGTGTTTTATCAGCTGCACATTTAAATGTCCTGAATGCAAAGCTGTGTGTGTGTTTACGGTACGCAGACGACTGGAGCGCAGCAATAACCGTCCCTTATCTACTCTAACACAATGAAACGTCCCTGTGGTCGAGAACACACACACACACACACACACACACACATACACACACACACACACACACACAAATACACACACACACACACACACACATACACACACACACACACACACACAAATACACACACACACACACACAAATACACAAATACACACACACACACACACACACACACATACAAATACACACACACACACACACACAAATACACACACACACACACACACACACACACACACACACACACACACACACACACACACACAAACACACACATACACACACACACACACACACACAAATACACACACACACACACACAAATACACAAATACACACACACACACACACACACACACATACAAATACACACACACACACACACACAAATACACACACACACACACACACACACACATACACAAATACACCACAACACACACATTCAGTATATCCAGCGAGCTCATCCCTCTCTCTCTCTCTCTGTCTCTGTCTCTCTCTCTTTCTCTGTCTCTGTCTCTCTCTCTTTCTCTCTTTCTCTCTCTCTCTCTCTCTCTGTCTCCATCTCTGTCTCTCTCTCTCTCTCTCTCTCTGTCTCCATCTCTGTCTCTCTCTCTCTCTCTCTCTCTATGCTAGGATCTTAAACATTGTGTAATTGTGTCAGTGTTTCCTAAACGAGGAGTCACTTTACTAAAGGGGTGATGAGATACTTACAATCTTCTCTTGTGGTTTATGAATTAATATTATGAATATATGAATACTAATTAAAGAATGTATAAATATATGCTGTTTTAGTCTTCATGGCTATCGTGAAATGCAGCATTAGCGTAGGAGCAACACGAGTGGACAAATTTCTCTCAACAACATCAGGTGACTCTGACTCGGTGGAACAACAGAAGTCAAGAACACAAACCTGAAAATACACAGAAACATTTACTGAAAAGTCATAAATTATAAATGTGGAATAATCTCCAATCTCCACTAAGTAAGCTAATGCTGGTTGTTGTTTATAGACCACAAATAGTTTCACAGTTAGTGCCAATTAGCAAAAGAACATCTACAACTCTTACTGCCATCATCTAATAACTTACATCAATGTTAACATAGTCTTCTGTAGAGTGTGTCAATGATTAGTGTATATTAGTGAATATACATTCTGAATATACGCAACAATATACTGTAGATATACATATACTGTACATATAAATATCTGTAACAAGCCAATTTAAGCCTTTTCCTAGCATTCAGTGTGAAATAATAATCAGCTCAAAGCTCATCTAATCAGTTTCACAATTAATATCTCACATATCTTTGGAATAATGTCTAATTTTTAAAAACTGAATGTCATTTTATTTGATTGGTTTGGTACGTGTTAAAACCATTCGGTTGCCGTGGACTCCGAGGCGTCACGGCAGTGATTTGGCCCACACACACGTGCAGCCCACGACGACTCTCTGGAACTTTACGGTGAAGCACTTCCTGTTTTTTGGGTTCTGCGTGAGCACCAGCGTGGTGCTGTATATCGGCACCGAGTTCAGCTCTGTGTGATGGTGGCTGCTGGGATACGAGCAGTGATGAGACTGACACGTCGCCTCAAATATCACTCCGGGGATCCTGTGGGCGCTGGTGTGAGGACTGCTGGGTCAGAAACACAACACACCGTCGTGAGAAAACGTAATGTTTCATCAGTGTGCTCTAAATCATGACACGCACAGAGCAGCTCCTCTGTTTTAACCTCCAGTCCAGTTCTGGATTCTGATTGGTCAGAAGGTGTTGATTAATTTTCTATAGCAGCAGCTCTGACAGTAGTGCAGCTGCAACTCACAGGTTTATATTAATGCACTTGTTCTAACACATTATCGTTTCTATAGTAACAGCTCATTCACAGTTATCATTATCGTTTCTATAGTAACAGCTCATTCACAGTTATCATTATCGTTTCTATAGTAACAGCTCATTCACAGTTATCATTATCGTTTCTATAGTAACAGCTCATTCCACTCACTCCATATAATCTAAGCTTGAAAAGAAACTGATTTTTTTAAATTGCTGATATGTTGAAATTTTCAGTAAGGAGGCATTTATCTAACATTTATGGAAGGAGTCTCCAGTGTCAGCTCTTTGTAAAGTCAGAGGTAAAGCTGTAACACCATGACAGAGGCAAACTTTGAACTTTCCAAATTATTATTAGTTTTTGTAGTAGGAGGAGTCACTATGAATGTGTTATTATTATTATTAGTAGTAGTAGTAGTAATAATAGTAGTAGTAGTAGTAGTAGAAGGAGTAGTAATAGTAGTAGTTGTTGTTGTTGTTGTTGTTGTTGTAATGGTAACAGTAGTAGTAGCAGTAGGGAAGTTACTCACGTCCAGTTCCAGGCAGACAGCGAGCGGTTGTTGATGTTGCCGTTTCCTTCCATCGTCTCTGACTCCGAAGTGTGGAAGTGTTTTGGGATTAACAGGCCGATGTCGCAGACAGTCGTCTGTTCGGAGGTGGCGTGTGTGAGACTCAGCATCAGAAATCCACAGCAGAACACAGCCTGTAGGAACGAACGCTTGGATTGAGACAGTTCCTGTGGAAAGTCAAATAAATTCATGTCCATTAAATGTACAGAGCATTTGTTCAGGATAAATTATAAAAACTAACACACTGTGTGTGCTGTACATATACCCAAGCATCCATGCTAGGTTTTATGTTTATAATAACGTTAATATATAATTCTATAATCATGTTGCTGTTCCAGCACTAATACAGAAAAGAAAAAGAGTTTTGTTGGATCAGGCTTCATTACTCACCTTTCCTATTAGTCACACTTTATATATTGTGCTTTATGATAAATAAATGAATAATAAGCCTGGGCAGTAAGGGGTTAATCTGATTACATATAAAACTCTTATTATGCATTAAATGTGCATTAAATGGAAAAAATGTAAACGGAGCAAAGCAATTATTCATCATAGCGTAATAACAGTTAATAATTGATTTATAGATTACATTATATAGCGCTAATTTCCTCTCATCACATAAACCTTTACTCAGAGAAGTGTAATTTGCATATGCAAATCAGCAGCTATATTGTGTCACAACCAGTTTCAGTATACTGCATTAGGCTAGCTGTTATATCCATCTTTATCTTACGTACTCGTGTGTGTTTCGTATTGATTCTATTTTATTATCAGTTGTAAATTGTTTTGTTTGTCGTAAAGCTACATCTCCCTGAACCTGAAGATAGCGTGTTATATAATTACCTTATTATCACTAGTAGAATTCCTCATCAGCGTACTTACCGTTTGTTTTAAGCTCATCATTACTGCTTCTCAGTTGACTTTCTAACATCTCCGTGCTTCTCACATTTGTGCTGCCTCTATATATAGTTGAGGGCAATGAGCACGTACAGTTGATTTATCTGATAATGTGCCCTATGTCTGACCTGGATTGCGTTATCAGATCATTTAATAGGTAAGGAGCTCACATCACACCAAATTAGGCTGCTTCTTCCACTTCCTAGAAAAAAGGAGTGAAAAAAACAAAAGCTGTCATGCAGCTGAAGAAACTGGGCCTGAAAGGTGTGTGAGCTCATAAAGCAAGGCGTCTAAGGTGCTTCCACATGTGCAGTGTTTAGCGCGCTTGAACAGAACCCTGGTTTTTATTTCTGTAAAGCTGCTCTGTGACAATAACCTCTGTTAAAAGCGCTACACAAATAAAAACTGAATCGAATTGAACTGAATGGTGCATTTATCTTTTCGCTGCGGTTCTTTGGGCAGGTAAGAACACAGCGATGACACTCGGATGTGGAACAAAACAACCGCACAATCGAGAGCGTCTGAACAAGGTTCCGATCCGGTTCCAATCGAACTCTACTGCGGTTTGATTGCGGTGAGAAAGTGATTCGACTCTGAATCGACTCCACTACAGGAAGTGAATCAAACACGCCACGTGCTTTGAGCTGCAGCATTTTTTGTTGATGTGATCTGATAAACTGGGCCACGCCATGCACTCTGAGCCACAGAGCTGTAGCGCTGAAGTAATGCCGTGTGTTCTAGACACTTAGGCAGAAAAAAATAAACTCTGAATACACAACATGTTCTCAACTATTATTTATTTAATTATCAAATCATTTATAGAGTGCCGGTTTCCTGTTCTCTGTGCTCGGGTGATTTTTAGGATTTCTACACACGCTTGGTAAAAGTTTGTTTATTGCTTAAGAGATTTATCAGGACGTTTTAAACTTTACACACACCTCAGAGCTTAAAACTGTGCAGTGTGAATCCAAACCAAACAGCAAACGAATCAAAAGAATCAGTTTCACTCTGATTCGGACTCCACAAATGGACTGATAGGTGTGAAAGCTCCCTCAAGTGGACTAAGAAGTAAATGAACACAGAAAACCAGTGGCCCATGAAGTAAGTGGCCGAATAAGCGCATGGAAAATTAGTCAACATCTTCTGACCAATCAAAATCCAGAATTCAGCAGCGCTGTGGCGTAAACTGGGTTCCAAACTGTTCTTGTCCTTTTAACTTCAGTTATTTGCCTCAAGTCCCTGCTGTGACTTTAATCAGACTAACATTCAGTGAAAGTTCTGCTGCTGGAAAATGAACTTTTACTCATTAGCTTTTGTTGCTGTTTTAAACTGTGCTTTATGGGTTTTACGGCCAGGTTTTCACATTTTGTTTCCAAGAGTCATACTTTCAGAATCGGTTCCAGATGTAGAGTAACACACCCAGGGGGAGGGGGTGTGGCCTCGTCACTGTCCGTGCACTTTAATCCACATTTTAAATATTCCTCACTGTCCTTTTTCAGGTCCGGAGCTTTTACTGTCGGATTTGTGCTTGAACGTTCCTCCTCTTGTGATTTTCTTTATTAGCCGTGAAGAATGAATTAGCTAACTAACACTGTAGTTTACGTTTAACTCTCACGTTTCACTCTCACGTTTCACTCACGTTTCACTCTCACGTTTCACTCTCAGGACTTTTATCACATGACACTCAGTTCAATCAGCTTTCAATCATCTCATGATTTCCATCACAGTTTCTCGAACCACCTGCAATTCCACAACAAACCTCTAGAGGTTCACAAACACCCTCTGGGGCAACCCTGGCATAAACAGCAGAGCATATAAATATGAAAAGAAATTTTTTCACATTTATAAAATTTGACTTTTAACCTGTCTTAAAGCCTTTTATATACGTTATATGCTGTATAAATTAAATAACTGATTGTATGATTTTTTATCCCCTTAGTTTAACCTATAGTTTAAATTCACTAGCATCAGGTGACTCACTAGCATTTATTCTGCAATTCTTCTACGCAAACTGAAGCTCCAGGAGTAAATGTGGACGTTCTGAATATGAAATGCTAAAACAAGCATAAAAAACGAGTGCAGTGAATTTTTGCACTAAAACCACTAAACGTTAGCCTTTTAAGTACATGTGAATGGATGTGAGCTCATTTCTGCACACTTGGACGTGTAGCGATTTATCTGTCGATCTGCATGTGAGATTCTCTCTTTATTGAGATTTACTCTGCTGATAATGATGGTGAATCTTCAGTAAAACATGCAGACGTGACTTTACTGTCCTATTTTCTCCACCCACACAAAAACAACGCTTTTCTCAATGTGCACTCTCTGCAAAATCAGATGCAACCTGGTGATGTAAGCAGTTTTTTTTTCAAAGCGTTTACTAATTTTAACCCCAGTGTATGAGCTTTGATCTGTATGTTTTAATTATGTATATATTATTAATGAATTTGAGGATTGATGTTAAGATCCATGATGTTTTGCTTTGCGTAAATGAATAAAACTCACTTTGTTCGGCAAAATGTAGTAATATTCTGCTTTAAAATGAGGAATCGTACCGTTATATACTGAATTTAATGCACATTTGTTGACTTTTCCTCTTCCAGCCATCTTTTACTGTAAGTCCTTTACGTGTTCTATCAGAAAGCATTTTTCTCGGGTTTAAACTTGGCGCATGAGCATTAAACTGCATGCATTAATGATTTAATGAATATTGATTAATTTGATTGTTCTCACTTTGTGTCATGTCAGTGATTCACAATTTCAGATTTCTGTATTGAACAGAAGTCAATAAGGACCGCATCGAAACCCAGAGTGACTCAACACCACGCTACGACGCATGTCTTATACAGTACACAATGCAGCGTTACACCATACAGAGAACCTATAGATGCTGCATGCTTTCATGTAGGTAAAACCACATGCCCTTGTGTGCATGTGTGTGTGTGTGTGTGTGTGTGTGTGTGTGTGTGTTTGTTTGTGTGAGAGACAGATATGGTGAGCTGTTGGCATTCTCACTGGGGTTTTTGAACATTCATCTCTCACTTTGACTCGTCTCTGAGGATGGGAACACAATCAGCACTTCTATGGCCTCATTTCTACATTATGTGTGTGTGTGTGTGTGTGTGTGTAGATATTAAATTAAACCCTGAAATAAGTTCTACATTCAGGAATGTGTGATATTGTATGATTTAGAAAAGGACCAAGGAGCACACCTGTAAATAAAATACGGTATAAACGGTGCGATGTGTGTGTGTACATCATTTTATCTGTGTCACACGAACGAAAGCGAAAGTAATATACGATGTGTGTGTGTGTGTTACGTTACAGTGTGTGTGATGTAATGGTCAGTAATGGTATATTGTGCTTTAATGGGATTTAAAGATGTCCTGCAGGAGTCTGCTGGTGGCCGTGTGGTGAACACGCTCTGCTTTAACACGCTCTCTTATAATGTCATACTTCTTATCCATTTATAGCTACATTTAATGTTATGGACACAACATTAGTTCCTGTTGTCACTTACATTATAGCAGCTATAAACACTCGTTCCCTCACCTGCATCTCTTTTTTCTCTCTCTTCAAGTTAATAAGGCAAAAAAACAAAATCTCAGCTTGTTGCGCATGTTACTGAGAAACCGCAAGGAAGCGTAAACTCCTCTGTCCTGAAGACGTCAGAAAACTTACAGTTACAGCTTTACCTCTGAGTGTTACAAAGCGCTGACACTGGAGACTCCTTCCGTACATGTTACATAAACGTCTCCTTACAGAAAACTTCATCATATCAACCATTACACATTTTTTTTTAATCAGTTTATATGGAGCGTCCGCTGTACACATCCCCGTGAATGAGCTGTTGCTATAGTAACGATAACGTATTAGAACATTAATATAAACCTGCGCTACTGTCAGAGCTGCTGTTCTAGAAAATTAATCAACACCTGATGACCAATCACAATCCAGAATTCAGCAGTGGCGTGTTGCTAAATTAACAAGAAGATTATATTACTATCACACTGCTGTAATTGAATCAAGAAAGAATGATTTCTGGAAAAATCTGGAAAATTATAATGAGAAAACCATATATGGAATTATGGAATTTAATTAGCAATTTAATTAGTGATATTAAATAACAAGTCATTAAAAAAAAACCACAGGATGACAAAAATAAGCTAAAAAGCCTAATTAACTGTATATTAACTAGATCTTGAGGAATTAAAAGTAATGTCTGATAATTCCATTCTTTTGTGTTGGATTTGTAGTATTTTGTGAATTAACAAACATTCTACATTTTAACTGAAGAAACATTTTTATAATGTTTGTACTGATTAAACAGCACGGTTCTCGAGCCCGCGCAGGAGCGGATGCACGAATACTGTAATACTGAATGTAAATAATTTGCTTGTTAAATCTTTAAATCAGTACAAATCCAAAAGTGTTCCGGGACCAGAAGGTTCTGAGTTTGAATCTGGTTTCAGCGTCGATGCGAGTCGTCTGGGTTCTGAGTCTCCGAGTGTTACGGGTCACGACGTTGTTGTGTCGAGCGTCTCATCCTAGAGAGTCTCAGCCACAAAGCCGTTTCTCTGAGGGTCTTCAGGGGCTCTAGAGAACGGGGGGAAATACCCCTGTGACATCAATCAGAGCGGCGGTTCTGCGGTGTCAGGATGGCAAGGTTCTGTAAGTAGGTGACAAGTGACGATTTTATATCAAAGTAGAACAAACCTCTCTGACAATCATCACCTCTCACCTACTTACACACACCAGTCAGCGTGGGCAATCAGTCTGGCTGTATATGTGTGTGTGTGTGTGTGTGTGTGTGTATGTGATGTGTTTATCCCTATGTGCCAAGTCACACCACAAGAACCCGGTTCTGTCAGTCTGGAGATGATGTCACTGCGGTGAATCACACGCGGGTTAAACGGAGAGGATTTTATATCAGTACTGATAAGGATTCTACAGTCGGCCCTCTGGGAGAACCCTTAAAGAACTCTTTTTCTCAGAGTGTGTGTTAACTGTGTGCTACAAACTCCAAATTATTGCTCGGTATTTTCTTCTTAATATCCAGAACCTGTCAGGAGCTGGTGCTTCACACTCTCTTAGAAAGAAAGAGTTCTTCAAGGGTTCTTAAAGGGTTCACTGGATAATTAAAGGTTCTTAGCTTCCAGGAAAGGTTCTGTTTGGAACCATTTCTGAAAGATAAACTCTCGGTTGTAGGGTCCTACATAGAACCTTTAAGTGTTCTTCCAGAGGGACAAGCGAAGAACTTCAGAGTAATTTTTTTAATTTTCTGAGAATGGAGAGAGAGAGAGAGAGAGAGAGAGAGAAGCAGATAGATAGTTAAATTAAATTAGTACATAATTTAAAAAGCATTAATTAATTAATTCATAATTGTGGTTAAAAATCTGATCTCAGTTGAGCTAAATAACCATAATAATCAAATTAGTCATTATAACACACACACACACACACACACACACACACACACACACACACACACACTGCATATTTATTTACTGTATAGTCTACATACAGTGGGGTCTAAAAGTCTGAGAGTGAAAATGCTTCTATTTTCTTAGAATTCGGTTCGTCACATTTTTGCTTTAATGACAGTGGGACTCGAGCTGGCACGGACTCCACACACCTGATGATCCATTTTAGATCAGATCCAGCAGAGTGTCGTCTGATCACACGTTTCAATAGAAGAGATCAGACATGAGGAAAATCTGACCTTTTATACAAAGCAGTTAACCTGCTCAATATCACACACTTACGTACATTTACAGAGGAAGCTGGAAACAGTGCAGAATCATGAATATTATATATTGAAAATATTGAATATTTAAATATTTAAAAAGTCTAAAGTCTTCTGTTTATTTCCAGTTTTAAATGAAAAATAATTTTACTGGTCAAATAAGATTTTAATAAAATAAAATTTTATTGGTCAAATAAGATAGAGATAGATAGATAGATAGATAGAGGAAGGCAACAATATGTAATAAAGATGAATATCAATATAGACAACTTTAAATAACTCTAATACTATTAGCACATCAGTACAGTGCAGTATTACGTATATTCAGTATATTATGGAATAGTATATTATTATCTAATGTACAGTGTGTCTCAAAAGTCTCCATACACGGGGAAATTAACACTTTTCAGCAAAAATTTTTAGAAGAATTGAAATCATTGAAATCATTGAATGTATTGAACTCATTCTGATGGCTGGATCAGGAAGCTGTCGTCAAGTTGCGATGGACTTTGACAGGAAACATGGCGAGCACCTCACACACACCACACTGTCACCAAACTTATTAACAAATTCAAAAAGACCGGAAGTGTTGCAGAACCCGAGACGTGGACGTCCGTGAACATCCGCTGACGTACGTAGTCCCGTAGTGCGGAGCCTTTGGGGAAACCCTGAAGTCCACCGTCCACTACCTGTTGCATTTATGTTAGAAATCGTTTCTCATCTTTAATTTCTGACCCACGTGTTCTCCGCAGCGTGACTCTTTCGTTCCTGTGTCAGAAGTGCTGATGCAGAAACCAAGCATCCTGTAGAGTTCTGCTTTGGTGTGGTTTCATCTACGGTTGTGGCTCTTATGTGGGTCACTCAAAAAAAAAAAAAAAACACCAAACTGCTTTATGATGACAAAATCATAACGTCCTTATGCTTCGAGTCCTTACACTGCTGAGGAGCGTGAGAGCTCGAGCCTTAATTCTCCACTGAACGCTTACAGAACCAAGTACCAAGACAGAACCAGCAGCTCAAAGGTTCTGTATAGAACCCTACAGGTTTCCTCATCAGAAAGAGGAATACTGGCAGAAAGGGTTCTGTGGAGAATCCAGGAGGTAGAAATTTTGAGATAAAGTTTTATCCTGAGATAAAGTATGTTCAGATCAGCTAACTTTATCCTTATTTTGCAGAAAAATAAACACAGCACGTGTCCTCGGATTAAACAATTCCCAAATTCTGTTTATTATAAAAGTGAATATAAAAAAAAAAAAAACTCTTCAACTGCGATAAAACATTTGCACAGCTCATGCACACACACACACACACACACACACCACTCAGTGTGGGCAATCAGTCTGTGTGTGTGTGTGTGTGTGTGTGTGTGTGTGTATTTGGGTCACGCAGTAAAAAGCCCCTGGTTCCTGGATGCAGTATGATGCTCTCTCTCCTCTGAGCGAGATTCCTGGAAGTTTCGAAACTGACTTTATGTGGGTTAATGGAAAAAAAAAAAGTAATACATCAATCGAATGTGATCACAAAGCGATGAGCAAGCAGCCGCAGGAGTGTAACCACCAGGTTAACACACACGCGCGCACACACACGCACATACACACACACACACACACACACAGAGTTCAAATCTAATGCTGAAATCAGTTATATCATGTTTTAATCTGATAAAAGACTGTAATCTAAAGATTACTTTTGGGCGACTCCTGATGGCTCGATTTGATTTGACATCCATGTGAAGTGATCTGTTTTAGTTTTTAACAAACAAACAAACAAACAAACAAATAAATAATCAGATAATAAAATTAATATCCAAAGAACCATTAAAGAACCCTTGAATAACACTTTTTTCTGAAACTCCTGGAAGAGAAGGCTCTGTATTGCACCCTAAAGGGTTCTTCGGTTTGTTCCTGTAGGAACCCTTAAAGGTTCTTTGTAGAGCTCTACAACAAACTGTTTTTCTTTCAGAAAGGGTTCCATGTAGAACCTTTTTTTTTTGGAAGATCCTTTAATTATCCAAAGAACCCTTATTTCTAAGAGTGTGTGTTAAGAATGCGGTACTGAAACTCCAAATTATTAGAATATCTAGAACCTGTCAGGAGCTCCTTATAAAACACACACACACACACACACACACACGCTGATCATCTTCCTGAATACTGAAATGATTTGATGTTGTAATAATTTTAGTAGAATGTTGTTTAATTGTCCTGTTTCATGTTCTTATGTTTATGTTCATAAACTCTACTGATGCAACAGTTTCTCTAAGTGTGAAACCGAGACACTCGACTGAGTCAGGCTTTACACAAACCAGGACATGTGATCATGTGACCTGTGTTATATTTCCGACACTTTTCATTTGTACTGAGAATTTTAAATTATGTCTATACATGGGTTCAGTAGGATTTAAGAGGATTCAGTAAGATTAAAAATGATTCCTGAAGTTTCAGGTGATTCAGGATTCAGGAGGATTCAGGAATTACATTACAGGAAAGTTATTTTATTTATTTGATTTATTATTTTATTCATTCCCCTCGAACTTTTCTGCATTTTATAGTGTTAAAAACCTGGAACTGAAAGGGGATTTTATGTCATGAATGTACACAAAACATCCCAAAATACTGAAGTGGGTGGGGATTGATATAGCAAAAAAAAAAAAAAAAAAAAAAAAACAAATAAAAAAGTTGTGATTGCATAATCGAACGGTTAAAATCTCAAATCAGTCCAGTTCAGTTGCAGGGTGTAACACTACAAAATGTGGAAAAGTTCAAGGGGGTGAATACTTATGCAACACAGTGTATTTACTGTGCGTAGTTTTTAAGCATTTTAATCCTCTTGTTAATCTGATAATCCTTTATTTTCTGGCAAAAAAAATGGACTTTTACACCATTTTCACTCCGTCGTCATGCTCTTGATGCTCTTGTAGGAATTTAAAGGAGAGAAACAGAACAAACGGATGAAACGGAAAAGCTGAGGAGGAAGTGACACGATTTGCCCTGAACGGCATTAACGTCATTAACAGAAAGCGAGACCATCACACTCATATCACACGCATTCAGCGTGGTGGGAAGAATTTAACACATCACACACAGGCTGAAATGAATAACAGCTCAAATTCCACTATTTTCTGAGAGAATATATAAACGTGTAATAAACGCAATAAACGCAACTGATAAACGCAAGCGAGCGATGAAAACAGCAGGCGCTAAACTCTGCAGGCTGAATTATTTTTTGTAATCTGACGATATCAGACGGAAAATCGACCACAGGAACCAAATTGTATGTCCATTTACGTATGGATCTCTCACTCATGCAGTGCTGTGGACGAACGAACAGCATATTATCTATCTGCGTAGTTAGCTATTTAGCAAGAACAGATTTGCTGGTTAGCTTCTAATTAGCTATCGTAATGTTTTTTCTTTTCAAAATAGTTTTCATTGTGTGTTTCTATACATGCATCAGCTTCAAGTGTGAAATTAACATGAAAATAGATCAAACAAACAAATAAATAGCAAGAGTCTAATTATTAATAATAAACTTCTTTATTATTATGTTTTTCCAATTTTCCACACGTTTCCAATTTTTCCTGTTTATGTTGCTATGTTTATGTAACATACTTTATATGAATCTTCCCACATCCTAAAATTCATTTTCATTTTGTCTCCTAAAGTTAAAAGCTCATAATCAAACCCAGTTTTAGGAACATTGTTAAAAAAAAACTTTTTAAAAGTATAAATTTTAAAAAGTTTAAAATGTATAAAATGAGGATATGAAGCAAGTTCTTAACAAAAGTTCTTAATAAAACACATCTGTGAAACTTTATAATGAGAAAATTGACCACAACTGAGTTTTCACACGCGTTCTAGATTAGACGAAACCCGAAAGTAATCAGATTAGATTCAACAGATTATATCACTGACTACGGCTTTAATTACGTCATTTATAATTAGTAATACATTTACAAACCACTTTATATTACTGTACATTAACATAACACACTGCGCGTGTGTGTGTGTGTGTGTGTGTGTGTTGAAGCAGAGTTACTGTTACATCCAGCAGTTGATTATTTTCCTCTAACAGCACGTCCCCAAGTGTTTTACTCCTCTTACACCACAACAATTTACCAATTTTTTAATTTATTAAAGAACAACATGTTATACTTTTTATCTGTTTATAGTTATATTTTAAAAAAACAACTTAGTTCCTGTTGTCACTTACGTTATAGCAGCTAGAAACGTTCCCTCAGCAGTTTCTCTTTATTCTCTCTCTTCAAGATAAAAAGCTTGTCATGTTACAGAGAAACGGCAAAGAAGCGTAAACTCCTCTGTCCTGAAGATGCTGGAAAATGTAAAGTTACAGCTTCACCTCTGATTGTTACAAAGCGCTGACACTGGAGACTCCTTCCATCAGTGTTACATAAACATCTCCTTACTTTAGGAAAACTTCACCATATGAATGATTATATTAATCTGTTTATTATCAGTGGAGCGTCGCTGTACGCGTCCCTGTGAATGAGCTGTTGCTATAGAAACGATACTGTATCAGAGCGAGCGCATTAATATAAACCTGTGCTACGGTCAGAGCTGCTGTTATAGAGAATTAATCAACACCTGACGACCAATCAGAGTGCAGAACTGTGTAAAGCAGGATAAAGTATTTAACAGTAACAGTAAAAGGCATTTTTTAACATTATGAATCAAATATTGGCTGTAATAATCTCCTTTAATCCTTTAATCAATGTTTACTCCATTAATAAGAATAAAATAAACCGATATGAACTAACATGCTGATTCATTTGTGTGTGTTAACGTGATTAATTGATGTTAAGTTGTAATTTATAAATAAATCTTTATAACCACTGACCTCCTCTGATTATTATTTAATTTAATTCATGCTAATTTATGCAGACTTGTTTGTTTCCTAAAGCAGAAGATCATGTTTGTTAAAGGAACCTGAAAGTAAACACTTCTTTTTTATCATTCCACTTTATAGAAAAAAAACTTTTTAAAAAAGTTAAGCGTCTGATTTTGAGCTGAAGAGTTCATCAGGGTTAAAGGTTTGAATCTGCAGACTCATCGCTATGACGACAGATGCTCTGAGTTGCCTTATTTTCATACATCAAGTAAGCAGCGTTCGTCAGAGGAAATACACCCCCACACACTCTGCATCTGCTATAAATCTCAGAGCCGTCCGTGCAGCAGGTACCAGACAGAACCACGAGCAGCGGAGAGAAGCCGAACAACAGGGCGGAAAACATGGCTTTAAAAATCACACTCTTAACGGTGAGTTCTTTTTAAAAGTAGAGAGAATGAAGGCTCTTAATTATTTATTCAAATCTCACTTTGCTCTTTATTGCATAGAAAATACAACTTCTTCAGTTTGTTCTTTAAAGAGAACCTTTAAAGATGGAACTGCTTTTTCTGTGCAATAAAAACCTTTTTAAAAGAAACGCTATTAAACCGTGATGTTAAAATCTCACTGAAAAAGGAGAAAGTGCTCCATCTAGAACTTTTAACAGCTGAAATCCTCAGCAGTCCAGAGCTCTCGGAGAGCAACCAGAGAGGAACCGGAGAGGAACCGGAGAGGAACCAGAGCTCAGCGACGATTATCAACACACAATTCACATAAATGATAGAATTTAAAATTCATTTTAACTCTCGGGTTTTGTGCATTTCTTACACTTTTTGGAGAAATTGTTAAATCTAGAACATTACGTGGTTTTTTTTGTAATATTTTGAGAGAACCTGGTTAAGAACGATCCAAAGTAAAATATATATCTTTTCTGCTCATGTCATTATTATTATTATTATTATTATTATTATTATTATCATTATGGTACTCCTGATGCAGAAATTAAAGCGGTGCAGTGGATGATGGGGATTTTTGTGTCTCTACAGCTGCCGTGTGTGGCGATGATGATGATGATGATGATGATGGTTGCTCAGGCTGCTCCTCAGAAGCTTCAGGGAAAAGCTGGAGCTCATCACAAACCCGCAAACTCTCATGGAGAAGATTCTCCGAAATACTACATCATCAGTAACCTGGAACAGGAAATCAAACCGGCGTCAATGTCCATCCGGCCAATCCACAACGACTCCATCTCACCCTGGGAATACATGTAAATACACACACTCACACACACACACACACACACACACACACTCTACACACACACACACTCTACACACACACACACACACTCTACACACTCATGTTATTAAGTGTAAAATGAGCTCTAATGGCAGTGCTTGTAAAAGATTTTAAACGTGTACATTCTGTATCGGTTTACACACGGTGCCTTCCGGAAAAAAATATTGTAGCTTTAAACTTTAATCATTGTTATTGTTAATCATTGTAAAGTTTGTCAAAAAAAACAACCCAATGTTAACAGTGTTTACTATAAAACTATAAAATGAGCAAAAAGTTAGTACATTTTAACGTTACTGTTAAATCAGACCCAATAATCAGGTAAAATATTTAATTAGCTAGTTAACTGTGATTGAACAAACTGCAGGATGAGTTCGTTTAAAAATGTTAAAACACGTAAAACACGTAAGTGTGATGACGTCTCTGAGCGTTAATGAACATCGCTGTAGCGTAATTACTGCGCAAAACTTCACCTTTTACCACATTTTTGTGCCGTAAATGTGCTAATAATAATGTTCATAAAAAGGATAATTAGCTGTGTGTGTGTGTGTGTGTGTGTGTGTGTGTGTGTGTGTGTGTGTGTGTGTGATGTTAACTATGCATGAATCAACATCTGTAACCGAAACCCACCTCATAGCTACGCCGCTGCACCGCTACCTCTCAGGTCACCATACGCTAGTCAGCTACATTTATTATAAACATTTCACAATTTCTACCTTTTAAAGCGAATTAAACTCGTCACGGTGAAGGACACAGTTACCATATTTTTATCTTTCTAAAAATAAAATAGTTAGCAAGGTCACATTACGTCAGCTGTGTGAGTGTGTAAAATAAAAAGACGTAACAAACAGCACACTTTATGTTATTATCATCATGCTTTCTAAAAAAAAATAACTTTACGGTACATTTAACAAGTTAAAATGCTAACATGCTAACACGCTAACATGCTAAAATGCTAACATTCTAGCCAACAAGATCACATTATATTAGCTAGTTATATTTATTGATTTATTTATTATTTTATTTAACAGAGACAGACTGTTACAGAACTCAAAAGTGTTTCATTCAAAACACTAACTGCTAACTGCTAACCGCTAACCGCTAACTGCTAACCGCTAACCGCTAACTGCACAGACAGGAAAAGCATGCACTGTATATTAAATATAAAGTAAAGCTGGTGAATAAAGTAAAACATTCTGACATTAAATGCGTAAAGTGAATAAAATGAATAGTTTTAATGTCGTATGAAGGACGTGATGTGATGCGTTTGCGTGATTTCGATTGCATTTTTTTTTAAATTTGAAAGAAAACGCACAACAAAGAGTCAGATTTCTTTCTAACGAGTTCCTTCTCGTTTATATTTATAACTGTATATTTTATTCTAAACGTAAAGCGAGACATTTATATATTTAAATAATAAATTGTCGCACTGTTGACACTTGTGCGCATTATCCGAGACCTGTTATTCATTTGGTTGATTTATTTATTTGCTGGTCTTTTTGCAGCTCCACGACCGATTCGAATCGGATTCCGTCTCAGCTGCACGAGGCTCGCTGTCTCCTGACCGGCTGCTTAAACTGGAACGGCGTCGAGACCCTGGAGTTGGAGTCCAGACGGATTTTCCGGCAGATTCCGGTCCTGCAGAGAGTCCGCGGAGACGACAAGAACTACTTCTTCAGACTGGAATATAAAACCATCTCGGTGGGCTGCACCTGCGTCCGGCCGTACGTCGAGCAGATCTGACGCAGAACACGCCGCAGTTCCCCTGGATTTTTACTATTGACTCTATTATTATTACTATTACTATTATTATTATTATTATTATTTATTATGTATCACCTGCGTACCTTTTATGAGATTTGATTTTATTTATTAGTTTAATAAGAAGCTCATGCAGATTTTTCCAGAATGTGTGTTAGGTCTGTTATTTATTCACTGAAGACATGTCTGAGGATGGAAAGTGAAATAAATTAATTTATTGAAAAAAAAAATAGTGATGTATTTCTCTTTCTTTCTTTCTTTCTTTACACAAGTAAATGTTTAACTGGTTGTAGCAGCAGCGTTTCAAGAACACACACACACACACACACATATCTGAAGAACAACAGGGCTTGGTGGTTACCTGATGTTGGAATGTCCATATGCTGTGTTTTACCCATAATGCACTGCGTATGAGTAAATATACACTTCAGATGAGTTTGTAATGAAATAAAGTGGGTTCGTAGATTAGATTAATCTAATCGCTACTCAGCTGTAAAAGCTGCAGATCCCTCAACACTCTGAACGGCCGGTTCCTCAAGGTTCTGCTGTAGGCCTGATATTATTCTCCTCTTATCTCCAGCCCATGATGATGGACGTGACGTCGGCGTTCACGTCTACACTGATGACACACGATTAAACTCATCATCTCGTGAAAAAGACATAAAAGTCTTAATGGATTCAAACTTCGTTCTCCTAAAGTCAGATTGTTGAATGTTGGTGTAGCTCTAGATGCTGGTTTCTCATCTGACTCACAGGTAAGAAACATCTCTATAACTTCATCATCATCTCAGAAAAACGCCACATGATCCTGAGAAACTTCATAACTTTATAAGCTGGAGATGTTGTTGTTGTTGTTGTTGTTGTTTATTTACAGAAGCTCAGAGCTCACTGCACTCCTACATTACGGTTCTGACCCAAACACAGCGTCCTGCTCGTGAGGTTTAGAGCTCTGACGCATCCCACTGATCTCCTGAAGCAGTTTATCCCGTCTCACACGCTTCCCTCAGCTGATCAGGATTACTGTTAATCACACGCAGCCACGGGAACACCACGCTTCCGTCATCTCCACAAATCATTAGCACAACCTTCTTCTCAGCTCTTTGTACTTTTATCTAAAGCTAAATAAACTTTTCAGTTCTCACAGAGTTCATTTATTAGCGATTCCTGATTGTTGCTGTCTGAACTTTTAGATTTTAAGCACTGAGATTTTGAACAAAATGAAAAGTGCTCTTTAAATGAAATGATCATAAATTATTATTATTTTACTCCTCAGTGTGTTTGTCTTAACCTCCATGAACCTCTGAAGATTTCTCTTTCCTCATTTCTGAGATAAACAGACAGATATGTGGTGCTTTATAGATGTATATGATATATATGATATATAATATGTGATATATATGTATATGTATATGAAGATATTTTCCAGCAGGGATGAGCTGCTGATGCACACACTCCTGCTGATCGGTGGACTGAATTATAAAATGTTCAGAAGGTTTTCTTTGTTTTAGTTTATCCCTTTAACATATTCAACATAATTAGTTTATCACTTCAACAAAAAGCAAAAACATCTTTTCTTTTTACTGTAAAGTCTGAATCTATAAGTGAATTTGAATCCTGATTTTTTTTCTCTGATCTCTGTGATGAGACGCAATTTACAGTCCAGTCTCTAGATCAGATCATTCCTATATGAACCCAGTTAACGCTGCGTTCACACCAGCGAGCGACTAATCGCCCGAGTCGCTTGGAGTTTGGCTCTCGTGGGCGTGGCCTGTTCAGAAACAGTAATAAATTCTAAAAAGTCTACTCTACCACCCAGTGTACGAGTTACACACGCTATATTTGTTTAGAAAGTTTTTTATTTACGTGTATTTACACGCTCAGCTTTGTACTGGCTCATGCCGTGTTCTCAGATTAGATTAGCAAAGCGAGCTAACAGTCCTAGCTTCATACGCTCACCAGGGACACAAATGATTTCTGCTGCTTCTTTCCAAGCTTTATTTTTCTTCCTAACGTCTCTGTGTACGTTTAATAAGAGCTCGAGTATGACAGGAGAAGATGAAAGCACGCTTCTAAGTTTTTCTTATGAAATAATTGCAGGTAGAAACTAAAGCTGTGAGCGGGGAACTGAAGAAACCTCACAGTTAAGACGATCGCCTGGATTTGTCGCAGTATGGTGTTAAATCTAATCTGCACAGACTTTAGGTTTAAACGTCGCTGAAGTCGCAGCTGTGTGTTGAAGACGTACGTTACGCTCGTGTGTCACGGTTATGGCTCGCTGGTGTGAACGCACGCTTCTGTGTAAGACGTGATCCGTCATGAGTGTGAGAGCGCCATTACAGTGTTAAGGCTGAGTGAATGAAAAAAAAACTAAAGCCGTAGCACACAGCAGATCTTTAATGCCCTTCGCATCGAAAATATATTACAATTTCTGTACAGCAAAATCGAACAGCCAAATCAGAAACCAGCTGATCATGGAGGCGTTGGAACATATTCACAGCAAACAAGAGGGTTCGAGGTCTCGCTTTAACAAAACAGGCACAAGAAAGTCCAAAAACACACCTCAGACACCTCACACACCTCACACACACACACACACACACTCAGTTTTGGCACAGTTGGCTCCTCGTATTAAATTAGCGCTGCTCCTGTCTCCGACTCTGCTGAAAAACCAGTCACTCTGTTTCTCGTCTCGCAAAAAAACGGCCGCACAAAAGCCATCGTAACCATAGTAACAACATCACAACCTTCTGTGATTTTCGCTTGTTTTCGTTTGTTTGTTTTTCCCCAAAAAAAGCTAATAAAGCTCATGGCTTTATCGCATTCAGTCCTTTGGTGAGCGGGATCCCAAAATGTTCAGAAGACCTCAAGGCACCTGGAACATAAAGGCCAGAGACACCGAGGTTAGGAGCAGGACCACGCAAAGCACACACACACACACACACACACACACACATAAAAAACACACGCACACACATAAAAAACACACGCACACACATGGAAACGGAGTTTTACACACTTTATCAGGTCATGCAAGCATTAAAACAAACCACGCTTCACATGATTCACTTCCTCTGATATCGAGCCGTTATTTAATTTTACACAATAAAACTGACAAAGCTAATACACACCAACTGCAACTACACAAACTACAAGTTTACGTTCTTACATCATCACAAAAACACATCACAACCCCGTCTCTGCGTCTCAATTCGCCTACTTCTACTACGCACTACAGTATTAGTGAAGGAAAAGTGCGTACTTTTGAGTGTGTAGTAAAGAGTCGTATGCGAGTACTGGGACGTTCTCACTAACACGTAACGATGTAACGGAAGAGAAGAGAACGTTGTTGCCTGGTTACACACGCCGTCACCGTAAACAACCTCCTCGCCGCATTTCAGCTTTTCTTCATCATTTCATTTTTTTTCTTCTTTCATCATTTCATTTAACATTCCCTTGATTTATTTTCCACGTTTCATTTACACCTCTCTAAAACACGTCCTCGGATTCGGAGAAGCAAACCGTCACCAAACTCCTCCTCCTCCCTCGCGCAAGGAATCGTGGGTAATATTGTCGGTAAGATTTACTTGGAAAATCTCCAGGAATCAGTTGAGTATCCGGGAATCTTCGGGAAACTCGTTTCAGCAGCCTACGATCCGGGACCCGATGATCCTAATCTCGGCTGTTGATCAGGACGGATTGAGACGCAGCGTTGTTTAGTTTGTCGATCATCAGACAGTGAATCCGATCTCTCTTGTTTACTGACACGCTGCAGGAAAAGATTCTGTGATTGGTCGCATGTCACGTCCATCAGACTTCCTGTTTCTGCGCATGTAGCTGGTTCTTGGTCGTGTTCTTTGAGAGCAGTCGAGGTTTGTGAGACCAGCTGTAAAGGCCCGAGTGTCTGAGTGATAAACAGTGGAAGAAGAATGATGTGGACTAGAAAGCGTTCCCAGATAACGATGAGCACGAAGTCACGACTTACTACAGACAGAATATAAGTTTAACTTCAAGAGATTTTCTTTTGAATTTGATCTGTTTTCCTTCACGAGTAGGGAATATTGTGGGTCCTAAAGCAATTCCCAAAATCTGGTGAAATCTCAACGCAGGAGCGAGAACACGAGCACGAGCACGAGCGAGGAAAGCGTCTCCTGCTTTACGTAGGAAAAGATTTGCTCTGTTGGCATGGAAACGTGCACTCTATAAAATAATTAAACTGATTCAGAGACACGATAATCCTAATCTCAGACACTAATCAGGACGGACAGCAGGCGAATTGAGAGCAGACGCAGCGTGTGAGCTTAAAAACATGCAAAGTCCTAATGAATGTTCTTCTTTCTCTAACACTCTTTTGCGCAAATCTCACGCTGAAGCTCGGAAATTAAATCCAAATCACACAATTCCGGGTTTCCCCCCCACGTGACATCTAAACGACACGACAATGAGACGGACAGAGCAGCGTTTCCCGTTCTACTGCCAGTCCACCTCCATCTGCGCTTTCGTTTTCCTCACCTCCTCAGCGTGTTTCTCCTGCAACACAAAACAACAACAACAACAAAAACCTGTTAAATATCACGTCACACACACACACACACACACACACACACACAGAGTGCCTACAATAGCATTACTAGCAGTGACACTAATCTACATGATCTGGAGTTCGAATGCTAAGTGCATTCTGAAATGCTAAGTCAGTTTAGCATGACTGAGATGCTAACTCTAAATAATTTAGCAAGATTTAAAATGCTAGCTCATGTAAATGTGAATCTGCTTAAACTTTAACAAGATGTAAATGCTAACTGATGCAGCACTGAGCAGTCACGGAAGTTATCGTTTGTGTTTGTTAGAGTTTGTTGACGTTAGCGCATGTTAGAGCTTGTGGACGTTAGCGTATGTTAGAGTTTGCGGACGTTAGCGTATGTTAGAGTTTGCGGACGTTAGCGTATGTTAGAGTTTGTGGACGTTAGCGTATGTTAGTGTTTGTGGACGTTAGCGTATGTTAGAGTTTGTGGACGTTAGCGTATGTTAGAGTTTGTGGACGTTAGCGTATGTTAGAGTTTGTGGACGTTAGCGTATGTTAGAGCTTGTTGACGCTAGCGTATGTTGGAGTTTGTGGACGTTAGCGTATGTTAGAGTTTGTGGACGTTAGCGTATGTTGGAGTTTGTGGACGTTAGCGTATGTTAGAGCTTGTGGACGTTAGCGTATGTTAGAGTTTGTGGACGTTAGCGTATGTTAGAGCTTGTGGACGTTAGCGTATGTTAGAGTTTGTGGACGTTAGCGTATGTTGGAGTTTGTGGACGTTAGCGTATGTTAGTGTTTGTGGACGTTAGCGTATGTTAGAGCTTGTGGACGTTAGCGTATGTTAGAGCTTGTGGACGTTAGCGTATGTTAGTGTTTGTGGACGTTAGCGTATGTTAGTGTTTGTGGACGTTAGCGTTGGTGCCTCACCTTCTCCTGCAGGCGCTCGAGCATGGCAGCGATGTGAGCTTCTCTGTTCTCCTTGTTGATCTCCATCCTCTGCTCCAGCTTCTCTTTGGCCATTTTGATGAAGTTGTTGTGTTCCTCCACGGCTTTCTGAGCCACTTCACGCTCGTGCTCTCGCTTTTCAGCCAAATGTTTCAGAAGTTCGGCCTCCTGACCCTGAAACACACAGAAGCAACGTTATAAAGCCAGGGTTAGGGCAGATAATTAGCTAATTATTGCTAATTATAGCTAATTATTGCTAACGGTTTCACTGTGACATCATACACTTCATTCAGGTGCTAACACTCCTAACTGTTAGATTGTGATTGGTCAGAAGGTGTTCTATATATTTTCTATAACAGAAGCTCTGACAGTAGTGCAGCTGCAGCTGCTGTAGAAAATTAATCAACACTTCCTGACCAATCAGAATCCAGAATTCAGCAACGCCGTGGTGTAACAGTGAGTAACGATGATGTCTCACCTTCCTCCTCTCCTCCGCAGCGTCCAGCTTTTTCTGGATCTCCTCCAGCGAGGGGTCTCTGCGGGGCGGGATGGTGGGATTAAACTCTCTCTGACCGTCGAACGACGGCGGCCTCAGGATGACCTCGAAGGCCTGACCTGAGGAACGCTTGTTCAGCTCGATCACCTCCATGTCCCTGATAAGGCACAGGTTCAGATCCACCACGCCTGCACAGAAACACCACACACATCACCCCTTAACAACAACAACAACAATAACAGTAATAACAACAATAATAATAACAGTAATAACAATAAGAAGAAGAAGATGAAGAAGTTTTGTATATGTATGTAGCCACAAGAAGCGATGTGGGGGGTCCAAGGACTTTCACAAATAGGTCAAATCCCATAGATTAACATAATGTTGATGTTTTGTGCTCAGAGTTGAACATGTGAAATGCCCGCTGAAATCATGTTTACGCTTGTTTATGGAAGGAGAAATGATTGATGTACAGAACCGATGCGTGATAAACCATAAACGAAGTCAGTTTAAAAATGTCTGTTTAACTGCAAAAATAATGTTTATTCTAATTATTCAGTTCAATTCAGTTGTATAGCGCATTTAACAATGGACATCGTCACAAAGCGGCTTTACAGAAATAAATAAATTCAGGATATAAATTTTAAGTTTACAAATTTATCGCTAATGAGCGAGTCAGAGGTGATGGTGGTGAGGAAAAAACTCCCTGAGATGATATGAGGAAGGAACCTTGAGAGGAACCAGACTCAGAAGGGAACCATCCTCATCTGTGTGACGCCGGAGAGTGCGATTATAAATCATTCCCTCTATAACTGTGTACTACAGAGTCACAAGGTGTTAACTGTGTAACCAGGAACTTATAAGCTTATGATCAGCTTATGAATAAGAATGAATTCATTTCTGAATTCATTGTAGTTTTAACCTGAAGTCTAATAAAAGCAGCTGAACTCCCTAACTGTCATAATGGGCGTGGCCTAATATTCGAATATTCTAATGAGAACGCTGCATTGACATCCCTCTGTCTGAGACAGAACAAAGTAATAGATGTAAATGTGTGTGTGTGAGAGAGAGAGAGAGAGAGAGAGAGAATGTGTGTGTGTGTGAGAGAGAGAGAGAGAGAGAGAGAGAGAGTGAGAATGTGTGTGTGTGTGTATATATGTGTGTGTGTGTGTGTGTGTGTGTGTACCTTGGTGAGTTTTTTTGGTGGTTTTCTCTTTAGGCTCTGGAAGGATGCAAGAGCAGAAGTAGGCCACCAGGGGGAGCTCCTTCATCTTCTCTCTGTAGGCTGCAGGAAAAACACACACACACACACACACACACACACACACATATACAGGTACACGTTTAACCCTTTATGTCCTCTTGTAAAGCATGTATGCATGCACACACACAAACACACACATTCTCACTCTCTCTCTCTCTCTCTCTCACATACACACACACACATACACACACACAAACACACACATTCTCTCTCTCTCACACACACACACACACACACACACACGTACCTGCGAGAGTCATTGTTCTGTCTCTGAGGGTGAGTCTGCACTGAACCTGTGAGGAAATATTAAAAAACAAAACGATGTGATGATGTCATCAGGCATTGAGATGATGTGATGATGTCATCACTCCTCATTGATGTGTGTCTGTTGTATTTATAAATATGATTTATATTCCTAAAATGTAAAAGAAATCATCGTTAAACCACACACCCCAGCAAACAGGAAGTAAAGTGTGAAACACGTCACACACGTGAAACCTCTAATGGATTAAAAATGAACATTCTTATTGCAGCTACAGACAAATTCTTATCGAGGAAAACTAAGTTCATTTTCTCTAAATAATATTAGCTACGTTTAGAAGCTAGCGAGCAAAAATAACCTCACTGCTGTACAGAATGCTAATGCTGCCTTAATGTCGTATTAATAAGCGTGAATCTTAAACAGCAGCAGATAAAATCTCCTGCATGTTGTTGTGTTCCTGCGTTTACTTTTATTCACTGCATCAGTTTCATTCTTTTCTCATGCAGAGTGTTCTGTCTTTTCTCTTTTCTCTTTCTATCTGTCTCTTCTTCCCACACGTGTTGACTCACTCACTGTGCTCTTTTCTCTCTCTCTCTCTCTCCCCTGTGCCTCCACATTCACAATCCCACCACAAACACACACACACACACACACACACATTTAGTCTGCACGAATGCCGCGTGCTGATTTTAACGCGTAGGCCAATTCATGCATCAAACTTTTCTGTTTGCCAAAATGTGCATGTTATCATTAATAAATCTAATAAATCTCACATTCATTATTTATACAAACGCATTTTTGCATTTAGTATCTAATATAAAATCTAATTTTGCATCTAATGCACAGTTTTCACATAAACACATGCAGGAATTGGACGTGTGCTGTTTGCCTCTTATGTGTTACTATATACAGTATATACACTACACTACACTTTATATATACACTTTATATATACTACAAAAGAATTTATATGTGTAGTTATATAATATCACTCATGTACAATAATAATATAATAATACAACTTATTTTAATAAACAATTTTGTACAAAATATTTTAATTTTTCTGCAGAATTTCTTTTACCAGATTCATTCTAATGTGTGTGTGTGTGTGTGTGTGTGTGTGTGTGGAGACACACAACAGCTACTACGCTACATGCATGCACACACACACGCACACACACACACACTCACACACATATTTTATGTAAAAATAATCTTGTTGCACATTTTAATGCACTGTAATGATTCCAAATGACTCATTATGATTCTTAGAAATGATTCCAAATGATTCATAATGATTCACTTAAACGATCCTAAATGATTCATAATGATTCATAGCAGTTTGGAATGATTCATAATGACATTTAAAAATTTAGTAATTTGCACGGATTCATAAAGATTCCTAACAATATAAAATGATTCATACTGATTCACTGTGATACAGACTGATTCTTACAGATTCATATTAATATGCAAATGCAAAGATTTATATAGATTTATATATGTTTTATAAATGTTCATATAGATTTAATTTAACAGGCTGCAGATGAAAACATGCCGCAAATAAAAAAAATGTGTTTAATCTCTTCCACTCTGCACTTCTAACTCAAACCATGTGATGATGTCATCCTCCGATGATGTCATCTCACATGCACAACTCTCCCTAGCTTCAGAAACACACGCATATTTATAAGCTTAATTTGCTTATGATTGAATAATGCATGCACTTACACACTTCACATGCACGATTATAGCGTTATTGGAGAATTTACTGAAGAACATTAAAGCAGCATGACATCACTTCTGCACTCTTTGTCTATAATCTGTGCAGAGCAGATGAACGAGCAGAACGTGCAGGTGAGAGTGTGTGAGAGTGTGTGTAAGAGTTTAAGACTGTGTGTGTGTGTGTGTGTGAGTGTGTGTGTGTGTGCTGATGGAAAGCTGAGATCTTACCTCCGCTCCTCGGTGTGATGTGTGTGTCTGTGTGTTTTGTCCCGTCTCTCTGCTGCTGTTTGACTGCGCAGCATCAGCACCACTTCTGCTCTTTAAAGCATTACATCACCTCCCTGCGCTCTGATTGGCTGAGAGGAATGCAGCGCTCTGATTGGCTGAGAGGATGGAGCGAGGGGACAGGGGGGTGGTTAACTCTTTGTTAGAGGAGCTGCAAAGATTTACATATCAATGTGTGCTGAAAGCGCTGCAGGAAATAATGTTCATCATCTTTAGTTTTATTTTTTAAGAACATTTCAGAGATGCGGAGATTTATTTCTTCTAATCATTTTACAGCATCATTAATTAAAATATTTCATCAGGTTATTATCTTTCCACTTAGACAGAATGGGCGTGTTCTGAACAAAACACCTGACGTTACAGGCTTCCTAAACGGGATCTATCTGGAATCCCCTGCAAGAGGAAAACCCAGGTGTAAGGTTCTACAGCAGATCCTTTAACGGTTCCGCTAAACATCTACACATCCGCTTAGAACTTTATCTACATCTTTATCTACATCTTTATATACATCTTTATATACATCTACACTCTCCTGATGTTTGCATGATAAAATATTTTATTTTTAAAGTAAATATTTCTTTTTTTATTTCTGTAGAAAGTCAGATTCTGTTGTAAAGCTAGAACTGTAAAGATGAGACGCGGTGGAGAACCCTGCTCCAGCAGCGTGTATGAAGGATGAAGTGCTCTGTCTAAGATACACTTTTAGAAAAAGGTTCTTCAGTAGGTTCTTGGCATCCTTAAGGCTTCTTAGCTTTCTAAAAGGGTTCTAGTTTGGAAACTTTCTGATAGTGAAACTCTCTCTTCTAGGGTTCTACACAGAAACAGTCCTCCTGAAGAACCCTTAAGGGTTCTAGAGCTGAGGTTTTTCCCTAAGAGGAGAGATTGCTCGAAAGGTTTCTGCTGATTTCTGCAGGAGGTTAAAATGTTTTAATTCTGCTGATAAAATCCGACTAAATAAATCTAGAACACAAAATAAGAAACCGACACTTACAGCTTTTATAAATCTGCATGTCTGAGAACATTGTTCTGTGAGTTCTGCAGGAGAACATTATAAAAGTGGCTCTTTTTCAGTAACGCTGATGACAGATCGGCCGTGTTTAATGAGTCACCACTGAATGAAAGTCATCTGACTCAGGCTTTAAACTAGAAACGAGACATTTCACTACACACACAGGTTCAATCTAGCACCGGTTCTTCTCTGTGTCTCTGTAAGAAAACGCTTCTGGTTCTGCGCGGAGCGTTTCCCCACCAGACAAGGTTCTACTTTAGGATGTTAATTAATAATTAGTGAAGAATATTCACTAATCCCACAATGCACTGTGATCAGCCAGTGCTGCAAACCTACAGAATCACAAAGGGTTCTAAGTAGAACCTTTCTGGAAGCTAAGAACCCTTAATTATCCAAAGAACCCTTACAGAACTGGGTAAGTGTGCTTTGCTCATTATTTTCATCTTAGAACCTTAAACCTGCCAGGAGCTCGACATCTAGCTGTCTGGTACTTGGTCATGTTTGGTTCTTTAAGGGTTCATTGGCTGATTACGGATGCATAACCTCCTAAAAGGGTTCTACTTGATGCAGATTCCACATAGAACCTTTAAACGTTCCTCTAGGAGGACAAACTGAACTCTTAAGGGTATATAAAGGGAATATTTTCTTCCTATAATGTTAGCAAAAAAGGTATTTCAAGGGTTCCGTAAGGTTTCATTGGATAATTATGAGTTCTCAGTTCCACGAAGTGGGTCTAGGTGTAACTCCTTCTGAGAGGGAAACAGTCTACACCTGCAGAACCCTTCAGAGTGTGGAGCAGGTTCTGGAGGTTCTCTGTGCTGCACACCTGCACACCTGACGCAGTTCTGGAGCTCATGATCCGGCTCTCTGTACGCAGAACCAGGCGTGTTTGGAGATGAAGAACCTGAAAGCGTGCAGCACAGTGAGGCTCCAGAACCGGAGCAGAGAACCCTGCTCTGGAGCAAGCAGAATACCCATAATGCACCTGTGTAGACGTGTAATAAAGCAGAGGTGGTTAAAGCGAGTGGAGAAAGTTTGTGCTCTTCAGACTCATGGCTCTGATCCTCTGTGATTCATTGTGAGATTTCTGAAAGGTTCTGGTGTGGAACCGGTTCTGTCCGGCTGAGCGCCGATCCGAAATGTCAGCTCTATAAATAATGAGGCGGAGATTATAAAGTGTGTGTCATCATGTGTGTGAGGAGTGTGTGACAGCAACAGACTAGAGCAGCAGCAGATCCTCACAGTGAGAACAGTCTCACACACAGCCATCTGTCACACACACACACACTACACACACACACACACACACACACACTACACACACACACACACACACGCACACACACACACACACACACACACTACACACACACACACACACTACACACACCACACACACAAACTGCTGATAAACTATTTTTACATTCAGTCATATCACACACACACTTTTAGCTTTTCCTTTTATACAGATGATGCTGAGTTTCTCCTCGGATTATTTTCTCTTTGCATTTTATTCAGTTTGCATTTTCTCTATGATTATTAAATATATTGTAAAATATTATTTTTTTATTTTTCTTTCTTTTTTTTTTTTTTACCTCGTTGTCTTATTTTAACAGTTTTATTTTTATACACAATCATTTTTATTTATTTATTTGTTTGTTTGTTTGTTTGTTTATTTATTTATGTATGCTCTGGCTATTTTTACTTCCACCACAATATACATTTTTCTGATGCATTTTTCAAATTTTTTTTAATTTTCATTTTTATTTTAAATTCTTTCAGCTTTCTTGTTTTAGCTCTCATATTCTGATCTACACTGTGATTTACATTTTAAAATATTTATTTATTTATTTATACCATGTTTAAAAACTATTTATTTTTGCATTTGGTTCAGTATACTAATATACTACTATTACATCCTATACTCTACTCTACTGCACTAGGATGTTAAATCTATTTTTAAAATATTATTTGAATTTTTAAATGTTAATATTGCTATTTTTAAAAATTATTTTAACTAATTTAAGTGTTTTAACTGATTAACTGTCTTGTCATTTATATATAATATGATTTTATTATTAATATCACACATTTCATTTTTAAAAAAAAAATCTGTTTATTAGCAGATCAGTAAACTGTATAAACTGGTTTTATTTAAGCGCTTAGAGTTTTTTCGTGATGATTTTGCTGTGTGTGTGTGTGTGTGTGTGTGTGTGTGTGTGTGTGTGTGTGTGTGTGAGATGATAACGCTGTACGGTTCCAGGTGAGTTCTCGGGTTTATTATCGAGTGTTTAAACACTCATCCTTCACCGGTGTTCTGTCAGACTCACGTCATTAAACACTAAACACTACCCGAGTCGCTTCTCATCCACCGAATACAAACACTTTTAACTTTACACACGTTTCTGGAACGTGACGGAACCGAACGCGGTTCTCTCTCTCTCTCTCTCTCTCTCTCTCTCTCGCTGTAGAACGCTCACAGCACACAGCATTCTACTGGAGTGAACTCGGAGAACGTAATGTTCCCTGTGTAGCATTCCCTGTAGTGGACATGTTTACCAGAGGAGGGGGAGGAGGGGTGAGCGCACACACACACACACACACACACACACACACCTCATCTGCTATTCTGCACACACTCAGTGCATGATGTCATCCAGATGATGTCTGAGAGAGAGAGAGAGAGAGAGAGAGAAAGAGAGAGAGAGAGAGGTTAAAGAAGGTTGAAGGAATGACAGATGAAGAGAACCGTGAAGGGTTCTACAGAGAGAGAACCATAACCTCAGGGTCGGAGAGACACACAGACAGAGAGAGAGAGAGAGACACAGAGAGAGACAGAGAGAGAGAGACAGAGAGAGAGAGACAGAGAGAGACAGAGAGAGAGAGACAGAGAGAGACAGAGAGAGAGAGAGGACAAAAACAAGCTGCCTGAGAGGAAAGCCTCATCACTAGAGACAGAGCAGTGATGTCATCATCGGCCAATCAGCTGCATCCACACCGTGTGTGTGTGTGTGTGTGTGTGTGTGTGTGTGTTCCCTCTACAGAGTGATGCAGTATCTCCTGCATACCTGAAACATCTCACATCGCTACCTTTCTGTAAAAACAAAGCAGCGCTGAGTGAGAGACAGATTCTGCAGCAAAACCTCCGAGAACATCAGCAGAACATCAGCAGAACATCAGCAGAACATCTCCATCACACCAACACCAATCATCTCTCACCTCTAGATATAAAAATAACAAAATACAATATTTTCATAATGTTTTTATTACTGCAATAAAGTATTATTTTGTGATTTCAGACTCGAGTTCGGTTTTAGTGTTGATCTTTTTCCTCAGAGCTTCACATCATCAAGCCCTTTCCAGCATTATTACTCATTATAACAGCATTAATCCATCGCGACGTCACTCCATGGCTCCTGTACTGCAGAACCGTGACTCAGAGTGTGTAATGATGTTCTACAGAACCACACACACTGCGATTACAGAAACCTGTGCACGTGGAAAACGCTGAGACTCACTTCAACAGGAATGATGGACGACTGAAGGAGATAAAATTACAGTGTGTAGAATTTCCACATGAATAGTGTTGACACTGATAGTGTTTATTACGTAAACACACACAACTCTGTTTAGTCGTGTTCTTCGTCTGTTTGAGTTTTAAACACTGAAACGCTTTCGGATCAGAAAAAAAATCGAGTAGGAACTTCTTGCGGATGACAGATTGAATTTTGGGTATTATTGGGTATTATTATTTTGGCATTATTTAGGAGACTCTACATAGAGCCTTTATAACACATTCATAAGCACTGAATAAACCTTTTATAAAGCAGTGCTGGAGAATTTAATTAAAATAAACCTCAAAGGTTTGATGCAACTTTGTCCTGTAAGTTTTAATAAAGACTTCCTGTCTGAAATCTAAACATGGCTGAACAAGAAGTGGGAGGAGTCAGAGGCGCACGCTGATGACATCAGAGGGCAGCAATTGTTTAAATGTAGTACTAATTAGTAAGTAGTGCCCAATTTTGTGTAGGTCAGAAACGTCTCAGATTGAAGGCTACTGGTTTCCAGTGAATGAAAAAGGTAAAATGACTGAACGGTTTCTCACGCCACTGAACCATTAAACCACAACATGCACATTTTAGTGGCTTTCTGCTCTAACGCACCTGATTCTGCTCTAAGGTGAAGTGAGTGTGTAGGAGCAGGACAGAGGAGGAGCACGACTGGGAACCTGCACCACTGGAGCAACATGAAACCCCAAAATGTCCAGGTTTACATCTGACACGTACTGTAGCAGCGTTCACACACTTCAGCAAAACCTAAACCTCAGCGCTCTCTGCTGGCTCCGCCCCCTTCTCCTATACAGATCAGGGTGTGACTGTCGAGTGCAAAATGTGTCCACTAGTTACACTATAAAAGTATGTGCACCCCTGATCATCACATATGTGCATGTTGAACATCTCATTCCAGATTTATTCCCCGTGTGTTTGCTGTTATAATGAGCTCCACTCTTCTGGGAAGCTTTCCACTAGATGTTGGAGTGTGGCTGTGGGGATTTGTGTTCATTCAGCTACAAGAGCATTAGTGAGGTCAGGCGCTGATGTTGGGATGTCGAGGAGGTCTGGGGTTCAGTCGGTGTTCCAGTTCATCCCAAAGGTGTTCAGTGGGGTTGAGGTCAGGGCTCTGTGCAGGACACTCGAGTTCTTCCACTCCAACCTTCACACACCATGTCTTCATGGAGCTCGCTTTGTGCACAGGGGCATTGTCATGCTGGAACAGAGTTTGAGTCTCTTAGTTCCAGTGAAGGGAAACTGTAAAGCTACAGCACACAGAGACGTTCTATACAACTGTGTGCTTCAGACTTTGCGGTAACAGTTTGGGGAAGAAGCACATGTGTGTGTGATGGTCAGGGGTGCACATACTTTTGGCTATATAGTGTATGTGAGTAATTTAATATTAAGGCCCATCAATGAACTGTATTTAATCATTTTCTTGTTTTGTAATCAATTTTGTGCTGCAACACAAATAAAGCAGGCCTTTGCTCTTGTAAGAGCTGTGTGTGTGTGTGTGTGTGTGTGTGTGTGTGCGTTAGCCAAAGCTGCACAGTAACTGAATTGAACATTGTGTTAAACGTTTTTAGTGTGAGTGTGTCGTGATGAATGAACAGAGAAATGTGAATAAATGTGAATAAATGTGAATAAATGTCAGGCCGATATCCGCCTCCACTCTCACTCAACTTCACAGCTCTGTGCATGTGTGTGTGTGTGTGTGTGTGTGTGTGTGTGTGTGTGTGTGTGTGTGTGTCGCCTCGTCCGCTCCTTGTAGGCGGTTCATATTTCTCGACAGATTCCCATTCAGCTCTACATCCTGTCTCTCTGTTCTCTCGGTGTGTGTGTGTGTGTGTGTGTGTGTGTGTGTACTAACCCTGGCATTCTGTTCAGAGTGCGAGTCTTTTATTCAGTGTGTTTCTCTCGTTCATTCTCTCCAGAATGTGTGTGTGTGTGTGTGTTATCCGCTCTGGAACGAACACACACACACACACACACACACACACACACACGTCGCACTTTTCTGAGCGCATATGTGTGAAGGCAGGTGGGATGTATAGTGTGTGTAGGGGTAAATACCACCACAGCGTGACTGACACACACACACACACTCTCTTTGCATGAAGGGCGAATGCACGACTGCAGCTGGGGATACAGTTTAGTCCAAAATTATTGGCACCCTTCAGACCAAACAGCAAGAATGACTATATAATATATAAACTAGAAGTGAGGCTCTGAGCTTAAACATACTGCATGTGGACACTACAGCAAGTCTCTTCCTGTGTTCCAGGGTGGAAAGAGCTGTAGAGGATCTTGGCGCCGTGGAGGATCTCGGAGCCGTGGAGGATCTCAGAGCCGTGGAGGATCTCGGCGCCGTGGAGGATCTCGGCGCCGTGGAGGATCTCGGACCTTCATCCATGCACAGCATTCTACATAATCTCAGGTTCGAGCACGTGGAAATCCTCGTCACACCACATCACAGCGCTTAAACCTTAGACACTATGATGGACGTCTGAAAAAGATTGCAACCGTGTCTGTGTTGATTTGGATGCATGTTTGGCTTCTTATCTCATTGAAAGGTCAATCTATGGCCAAATCGTAACCTCCTGGCAGAGGTAACCAGGTTTCAGACAGCCACAGCCATATCCTCAAACATAGCAGAAATTATTAGGACATCAACCTATTCAAGCACCACAAAAAAACCACAGATGCACTTCATCCTCAAGAATATTGAGGAATATTTTCCCCAATTTTTTTTTTTAAACACAATACTATGAATCTAAACCGTTCCAGCACAGAACTGATTTTCATTCCAGGACTGTAAGTTGTTTCTCCTGCAGTTACGGCCGAAAATCTTTAAATAACTGTATGCAATGTTTATTATATACAGCCAGTTTTGCACGGTTGGAGGGTGCCAATACTTTATAGAGACTCTATAGAGACGGAGCAACTGAAAGTAGAGAAGAAGTAGAAAGGAAGAAAAAAGAGAAAAAGAAAGATTGAGAGAGCGTGCCCCCGTTTTTCATTCAGGAGTAGGCACCAAGTGAGTGACAGGTTTTTTTTCCCCCCGAATGATATTTCACACATTTGGACCTTGAAGCTGGAGAACAGAAGGACGGAGGGCGGACAGATCGTCTCTCTCTCTCGCTCTCTCTCTCGCTCTCGCTCTCTCTCTCTCTCGCTCTCTCTCTCGCTCTCTCGCTCTCCCACACCGCTCGGTTCATCAGCAGGCCTCTGAATGTACCGTGCTGAATAAAACCTCCTACACCTGAGAGTATAAAAATATTTAATATTTATTCCTCCACACTGTGAACATCTCGGAGCTTTAAGATCCGACTCCGGGTTCTATCACAGAACCGACCAGCACAGAACACGAGAGAATGTAAATGCGATAAATATACAGTGGTAAAGAGTTCAAAGGTCAAGGTCAAGGGTGAAGGAGTGGACCGTGGACTCGCACTTCCTCCTGGTGTCACTGTGACTTCCTGTTTCGCACCTCCACCACTTTCTTTCTGTCCTTCAAGAAGTTTCCAAACGACGTGACCTCTTTACTCTCCTCTGTAGCTGTGGAGGGAAAGCGAGAACACGGTGTTAACACACACACACACACACACACACACACACACACACACTCATCATTACTGCTTACTGACACAGAGAGAGACACACAGCTGGGACAGATGTAGAGACAGACAGAGTTGATGGTAACCTGCGTTTCAGAAACCGGAGTGCACGTATATACGGTGGTTTATGGTAGCTAGCCTTCTGACAGCTACGCTACGTATCTGCTGTGAACTCTGGATCGTGTGAAAATGTCGAGTTGTTTTGCACTACAGGCGCTTTGTGTTATTATTTCCAAGTTCACACGAGATGAATGAAAACATGTTCCAGCACTATCTTCTGACTAGTTTAACTTTTGGACTATAAACGTTTCGAAGCAGGTGCTGCCACCTAGTGAGTAAGAAGAGGTAGTGCTTTCATCTCGCCAGTATTTTATATTGCGATATCTGACACACTGCTATTGTGTCTCGTGCCTGATATCTACAGTATACTGTGTGTGTGTGTGTGTGTGTGTGTGTGTGTGAGAGAGGTGTATGGTGTATTTAGACAGAGAGACTTATAGACAGACAGATGAACAGAGAGACAGACAGATGTATTCTGAGGTTTCTCCATGTCTCAGGTATCAGCAGAGAACATGTGGAACCACAGAGAACCAGAGGAACCTGATCTACGCTGATGGAACAGTGCTGCATTCTGATTGGTCCACACTGAGCTGCCCTGAATAAAGCTAATGAACGCTGTACTACTGTACTGTAACGCTGGTTACCATGGTGATCGATGTCGTCCGTGTCGCTGTCCATGTCCTCCTCTTCCTCGTCCGGATTCCCGCGGGTGAAGATGAGGTCACTGGGGCCGCTGAGGTCAGGAACGTCTGCAGGTCAATCGTTTAACAAGATCTATCAACACTACGATACACACCATACAGCGTGTGTGTGTGTGTGTGTGTGTGATTTTAATAAATAAATAAACACATCGGTTTGAACATAATAAAGAAAATCTGTGATATAAATCATTAAAATGTTTAACACGTGTGTGTGTCCTTAAACAACTCACCTGGTTGCACACCTGTTTCCATGGAAACCTCTCCCATGTCTTTCCGGAGGCGTTCCAGCTGTTCCTGCTGTTTTTTACTCTGAGCTTCGGCCTGTTAGAGATTTTAAAACGTCTCACAGATCAAAAGAAATAAAAAGCAGCCCTTTGTGTTCAGATGCTGAAGAAAAGAAGAGCGTCTTCGTTATTCATCATTACTCAAAGTGTTAATGATAAACTCAGCGCTCGCCACTCACCCCCACTCACGCCCACTCACGCCCACTCACACCCCCACTCACGCCCACTCACGCCCACTCACGCCCACTCACCCCCACTCACCCCCACTCACCCCCACTCACGCCCACTCACGCCCACTCACCCCCACTCACGCGCTCTTACTCACGCCCACTCACGCCCACTCACCCCCACTCACCCCCACTCACCCCCACTCACGCCCACTCACGCCCACTCACACGCTCTTACTCACCCCCACTCACGCCCACTCACGCGCTCTTACTCACCCCCACACACGCCCACTCACGCCCACTCACCCCCACTCACGCCCACTCACACTCTTACTCACCCCCACTCACGCCCACTCACGCCCACTCACCCCCACTCACGCCCACACACGCCCACACACCCCCACTCACCCCCACTCACACGCTCTTACTCACCCCCACTCACGCCCACTCACACGCTCTTACTCACCCCCACTCACCCCCACTCACGCCCACTCACACGCTCTTACTCACCCCCACTCACCCCCACTCACGCCCACTCACACGCTCTTACTCACCCCCACTCACGCCCACTCACCCCCACTCACGCCCACTCACACGCTCTTACTCACCCCCACTCACGCCCACTCACGCGCTCTTACTCACCCCCACACACGCCCACTCACGCCCACTCACCCCCACTCACGCCCACTCACACGCTCTTACTCACCCCCACTCACCCCCACTCACACGCTCTTACTCACCCCCACTCGCCCACTCACCCCCACTCACGCCCACTCACCCCCACTCACACGCTCTTACTCACCCCCACTCACGCCCACTCACGCCCACTCACACGCTCTTACTCACCCCCACTCACGCCCACTCACACGCTCTTACTCACCCCCACTCACGCCCACTCACGCCCACTCACACGCTCTTACTCACCCCCACTCACACTCTTACTCTCGCCCACTCACACGCTCTTACTCACCCCCACTCACACGCTCTTACTCACCCCCACTCACACTCTTACTCACCCCCACTCACACGCTCTTACTCACCCCCACTCACACTCTTACTCACCCCCACTCACACGCTCTTACTCACCCCCACTCACGCCCACTCACCCCCACTCACGCCCACACACACCCCCACTCACGCCCACTCACACGCTCTTACTCACCCCCACTCACCCCCACTCACACGCTCTTACTCACCCCCACTCACACTCTTACTCTCGCCCACTCACACGCTCTTACTCACCCCCACTCACACTCTTACTCACCCCCACTCACACGCTCTTACTCACCCCCACTCACCCCCACTCACGCCCACACACACCCCCACTCACGCCCACTCACACGCTCTTACTCACCCCCACTCACACTCTTACTCTCGCCCACTCACGCCCACACACACCCCCACTCACGCCCACTCACACGCTCTTACTCACCCCCACTCACACTCTTACTCTCGCCCACTCACGCCCACACACACCCCCACTCACGCCCACTCACACGCTCTTACTCTCGCCCACTCACACTCTTACTCACCCCCACTCACACTCTTACTCTCGCCCACTCACACGCTCTTACTCACCCCCACTCACACTCTTACTCTCGCCCACTCACACGCTCTTACTCACCCCCACTCACACTCTTACTCACCCCCACTCACACGCTCTTACTCACCCCCACTCACGCTCTTACTCACCCCCACTCACACGCTCTTACTCACCCCCACTCACCCCCACTCACGCCCACTCACACCCACTCACCCCCACTCACGCCCACACACACCCCCACTCACCCCCACTCACACGCTCTTACTCACCCCCACTCACCCCCACTCACACGCTCTTACTCACCCCCACTCACCCCCACTCACACGCTCTTACTCACCCCCACTCACCCCCACTCACGCCCACTCACGCCCACTCACCCCCACTCACGCCCACTCACACGCTCTTACTCACCCCCACTCACCCCCACTCACGCCCACTCACGCCCACTCACACGCTCTTACTCACCCCCACTCACACTCTTACTCACGCCCACTCACACGCTCTTACTCACCCCCACTCACACTCTTACTCACCCCCACTCACGCGCTCTTACTCACCCCCACTCACACTCTTACTCACCCCCACTCACGCCCACTCACGCCCACTCACACGCTCTTACTCACCCCCACTCACACTCTTACTCACCCCCACTCACACGCTCTTACTCTCCCCCACTCACACGCTCTTACTCTCGCCCACTCACACGCTCTTACTCACCCCACTCACACGCTCTTACTCACACGCTCTTACTCTCGCCCACTCACACGCTCTTACTCTCGCCCACTCACACGCTCTTACTCACCCCCACTCACACGCTCTTACTCACGCCCACTCACACGCTCTTACTCACACGCTCTTACTCACGCCCACTCACACGCTCTTACTCTCGCCCACTCACACGCTCTTACTCACCCCCACTCACACGCTCTTACTCACGCCACTCACACGCTCTTACTCACCCCCACTCACACGCTCTTACTCACCCCCACTCACACGCTCTTATTCACACGCTCTTACTCACCCCCACTCACACGCTCTTACTCACCCCCACTCACACGCTCTTACTCACACGCTCTTACTCACCCCCACTCACACGCTCTTATTCACACGCTCTTACTCACCCCCACTCACACGCTCTTACTCACCCCCACTCACACGCTCTTACTCACCCCCACTCACACGCTCTTACTCACCCCACTCACACGCTCTTACTCACCCCCACTCACACGCTCTTACTCACACGCTCTTACTCACCCCCACTCACACGCTCTTATTCACACGCTCTTACTCACCCCCACTCACACGCTCTTACTCACCCCCACTCACACGCTCTTACTCTCGCCCACTCACACGCTCTTACTCACCCCCACTCACACTCTTACTCACCCCCACTCACACGCTCTTACTCACCCCCACTCACACTCTTACTCACCCCCACTCACACGCTCTTACTCACCCCCACTCACACGCTCTTACTCACCCCCACTCACACGCTCTTACTCACACGCTCTTACTCACCCCCACTCACACGCTCTTATTCACACGCTCTTACTCACCCCCACTCACACGCTCTTACTCACCCCCACTCACACTCTTACTCACCCCCACTCACACGCTCTTACTCACCCCCACTCACGCGCTCTTACTCACCAGCTCTTTATGCAGACGCTCGTATTCAGGACGATACTCTCTAAAGAACACCAGCAAACACAACACACTCATTAATAACGCTGAAACGGGAGATTTTACAGCTCTGTACAAACTCCACACTGAATCCAATCACACTGAATCCAATCACACTGAATCCAATCACACTGAATCTAATCGAACACCGCAGCCGATCCACTACATCCGAGATAAAAAGTGACCCGACGTTTATTTTAGATTTATTGTAATATTTAATAAGCTACATGAGGACATACAAAAATACCGTAAACACTGTACGTGACGTGCAGAATGAATTTGTGGTGATGAGAAACTCACGTCTCGTATTCTTTAGCCGCGTCTGTGATCTGAACAAAGAGTTCATCCAGTCCGGAACCTGTTACTGCTGATACACCAACGACCTACACGCACACACACACACGCACAGGCACACACAGGCACACACACGCACACACACGCACACGCACGCACACGCACGCACACGCACGCACACACACGCACACACACACACAGGCACACGCACGCACACGCACGCACACGCACGCACGCACACGCACGCACACGCACGCACACGCACGCACACGCACGCACACGCACACACACACCCACCACTGTCTAAAGGAACAGTCTGGACTCAATCTGTGAACTCAAACGTACACTCTGACAATTTCACACTTTTTCTTCATTACTGAAGACGACGTTCTCTTTTAAAGAACCCTTGCAGAACCCTTTTCTCAGAGCGACCAAGAACCAAGCGCTGAATGTTAAGCTCCTGACATGTTCTAGATATTAAGAAGAAAATAATGAGCATTAATTTGGAGTTTGTACCGCAGACTTACCCAGTTAATACACACACTCTTAGAACAAAGGGTTCTTCAGGGGTTCTTTAAGAGTTCAGTGAATAATTAAGGGCTCTTAGCTTTCAAAAAGGGTTCCACTTTGTTGCAGGGTTGTACATGGAACCTTTAAGGGTTCCCCCAGAAGGACAATCTCAAGAACCCTTTAGGGTGCTACATACAGAACCATTTTTTAGCTTTCAAAAAAAGGTTCCACTTAGAACCTTTATTGACAGGAAAACACTTTGTTGTAGGGTTCTACATAGGACCATTACAGGTTTTCCCCATAAACATAAACCAAGAACCCTTTAAGATGCTTTATAAAACCTTTCCCCTAGAACTTTAGAAAAATGGTTCTTTTTGGGTCCTTAGCTTAAGTGAGTGTTCTTAACTTGCAAAAATGTTCTATTTGGAACCCTCTGTGATAGCAAAACACTTTGTTGTGAGGTTCTACACAGGAACTTTACAGGTTCCCCCAGAGGAACAAACTCAAGAACCCTTTAGGGAGCAATATAGAACATTCTCTTTGCACATTTTAAGAAAAAAAAAACTCTTCTAGGGTTCTTTATAGGTTCTAAGAGTTCTTAGCTTCCAAAAAAAAGGCGTCTACTTGGAAATGTTTTGTTGTTGGGTTCTACACAGAACCTTTAAGGGTTTTAAGAGTTTTATTAAAGCAGTCATCTTTCCACAATAACGCCACACAAAGCTAAAACAAACACACAAACTGTCCAAGAGTAACATCTCAGGCAAACTGTGTGTGTGTGTTTTTATAAACATAGTGTAACTCCTGTGTGTGTGTGTGTGTGTGTGTGTGTCTTACACGCAGGTTTGTGTAGAACTCGTCCAGAACCAGACTCATGGAGCGCGTGAGATTACTGACGTACGACGTCTCCTGGTTCAGCGCGTCCTGAAACGCCTCAAAGTCCTGCATCCACTCCACGGCAAAGCGGTGATCGATTATATCTGTCTGCACGAGGGGTTCACACACACACACACACACACACACACACACACAGAAATGAGTCATTGCAACAGGTTGTTTGCTTTGAAACAATATTCAAGTTGACTTTTAAGCGCCTAAAATCACTGAGGAGGATTTTAAAATTCTAAAATTATTAATACTACACGCTGATATAATGCTATTTTAAACAGCGCTTTACTGATTGGTCAGTCAGTGTAGTTCCTGTGACTGATCAGCGCCCCCTAGTGCCCTACACCGGAGAACCTGCTTCCTAGATTAACTTTTTATCACAGAGAGTTATTAAAACACACAAACAGTCACATTACTGCACTCTGAGAGTGTGTGTGTGTGTAGTGTGTGTGTGTGTGTGTGTGTGTGTGTAGTGTGGGATGTAGTGGATGTTCTTACCTTGTTCATGACCACGATGAAGGGCAGTCTGGTTTTGTACAGAATACTAAACACAGAACACAGCAGGGTCACAAACATCAGACTCTGACAGAACTGATGTGAATAATAACACAACTGCTGCAGTGGGATACACATGATTACACACACACACACACACACACACACACACACACACACACACGCGCGCGTACTTGTACTTGTGTGTACTTGTGTGTGCGTGTGCGC
>NC_069719.1:29252963-29255463 GCF_027358585.1 Pangasianodon hypophthalmus
AAGCTGCAATACGTTTCACCGGGAGAGCCAGCTTCACTTAACGACTCGGACTGCAGTTGCTGTAAAGTCCTCCTGAGCCACGAGGTTTGATGGAAACACCTGAAAATGGACTTTCTGTGGATCTGTTTATCAACACGTCCTTCTGTTCCAGCGTGAGGCCGGAGGAGAGCGTTCCCTCAGCAGTGCACTAGATCACCGAGTCAGAGTGCGCTCTCTAAACCTACAGCTGTATTTCAGTACTCAGGGTTTTTACTCACAGCTCTGCATTACACACTGACACACTGCTGAAAATGATTAAACGTGTCGTAACTGTGTTAAAGTGTTAAAATGAGCCAGCGTGTTTGTGTAACTCTTATTTTATTCAGGAGAAAGTTCTCACACTTTCACAACGTTCTGTTACAGAAAACAAGGAAGTCTCTTGTGGGGTTTAAATGTTGAAAATTTCCAAAACCAGTGAGATAAAATGAGAAAACTATCACACGATGACGCCAGAAGACGTTTCCACGACACACTGTATGTATCATGATATACAGGTTTCTGAGTGTTGCATTTACAAAAGAAATTAAAAATAAAATACTTTTATTTAATGTCTACAAAATGAAATTGTTTAACAAAGAAATGAAGGAAAATAAAATTCTGTAAAATTTAACATTTTAGCATTTTAAAGTCCAGAACAATGAGCTGTGTCCGAGCGGAGTTTTCCCTCACGGAGCACTTACAGATTCAGAAGAAGACAGTTTTAAATGTCATCACACACATACAGAGTGTGTACAGCATGATTAAATCAAAATAAATCAGGGTCAGAGGTCAGGGTCAGAGGTCAGGGTCAGAGGTCAGGGCCGGAGATGGGACCACCCCCTGGAGCACAGCAGGGGCGAGGGTTTACCTTAAAGCCCAGCAGTTTATCAGTGAACTCTCAGAGCACCGCTGTGTGACGCTAACACACCCGCTGTGTGACGGAGTGACACCAAGTGCCCTACTCCTGAAGTGCACTACATAGGGTCTGAGCTCATCTGTGGATTATGAAACATCACTTCTATAAGAGAGCTGAATCCCTGAAGGCTTCCTGATGATGCTAAAGTGTCTCATTTAGTGTATTTTTATACAGATGAGGGATGAGTCCCAATTCATACTCTGTCCTACATAGTGCACTACACAGAGGGGAGAGATCATCACTCAGTGCCCTACATAGTGCACTACACAGAGGGGAGAGTGATCATCACTCAGTGCCCTACATAGTGCACTACACAGAGGGGAGAGAGATCATCACTCAGTGCCCTACATAGTGCACTACACAGAGGGGAGAGAGTGATCATCACTCAGTGCCCTACATAGTGCACTACACAGAGGGGAGAGTGATCATCACTCAGTGCCCTACATAGTGCACTACACAGAGGAGAGAGATCATCACTCAGTGCCCTACATAGTGCACTACACAGAGGGGAGAGAGATCATCACTCAGTGCCCTACATAGTGCACTACACAGAGGGGAGAGAGATCATCACTCAGTGCCCTACATAGTGCACTACACAGAGGGGAGAGAGTGATCATCACTCAGTGCCCTACATAGTGCACTACACAGAGGGGAGAGTGATCATCACTCAGTGCCCTACATAGTGCACTACACAGAGGAGAGAGAGATCATCACTCAGTGCCCTACATAGTGCACTACACAGAGGGGAGAGAGATCATCACTCAGTGCCCTACATAGTGCACTACACAGAGGGGAGAGAGATCATCACTCAGTGCCCTACATAGTGCACTACACAGAGGAGAGAGATCATCACTCAGTGCCCTACATAGTGCACTACACAGAGGGGAGAGTGATCATCACTCAGTGCCCTACATAGTGCACTACACAGAGGGGAGAGTGATCATCACTCAGTGCCCTACATAGTGCACTACACAGAGGAGAGAGATCATCACTCAGTGCCCTACATAGTGCACTACACAGAGGGGAGAGTGATCATCACTCAGTGCCCTACATAGTGCACTACACAGAGGAGAGAGAGATCATCACTCAGTGCCCTACATAGTGCACTACACAGAGGGGAGAGAGATCATCACTCAGTGCCCTACATAGTGCACTACACAGAGGAGAGAGATCATCACTCAGTGCCCTACATAGTGCACTACACAGAGGGGAGAGTGATCATCACTCAGTGCCCTACATAGTGCACTACACAGAGGGGAGAGAGATCATCACTCAGTGCCCTACATAGTGCACTACACAGAGGGGAGAGATCATCACTCAGTGCCCTACATAGTGCACTACACAGAGCGGAGAGTGATCATCACTCAGTGCCCTACATAGTGCACTACACAGAGGGGAGAGATCATCACTCAGTGCCCTACATAGTGCACTACACAGAGGAGAGAGAGATCATCACTCAGTGCCCTACATAGTGCACTACACAGAGGGGAGAGAGATCATCACTCAGTGCCCTACATAGTGCACTACACAGAGGGGAGAGAGTGATCATCACTCAGTGCCCTACAT
>NC_069719.1:29260463-29267963 GCF_027358585.1 Pangasianodon hypophthalmus
AAAGCGACTTTTACAGAAAAGAAACAGCTCAATGGAAAACATCCTTTAAAATATTTATAAAAGTGTGAGTGCGTTAATTAAAAAGTAATAAATAAATAATAAATAATTAGAAAAAATAATCTGATAAAACAGGAAAATAATTCAAACCTAGGTACATATTAAAAATAAAATAAAATTATATTCTTATTGTTTCTATAGTAACAGCTCATACACATGGATAAACAGATAAACAGATTTTTTTAAAAATCAACACATCGGCATCAATAATCAGCTGCTGCTTTTCGTTTAGAGGAATCGCAGCTTTTTGGGAAAAATCATTTAATCAAACTTCTGCTGCTGTTAGAAGCAGAAATATGAGTAATATAGAGTTTATATTCGACTGTAAACTTTGGCACGGTGCTATTTCTGTGTTACATACGCAGTTTCTCACGGTGAAGAAACGGATGAAAGTGAGATTTTATGATCTTTGTGTCGTGGATAAATCTCAGACAGGAAACACCTCCCACAGGCCTTGGCAGTGATTAGCACAGATTAGCGCTTCCTACGCTAGTATTTTTAACCCAAGGACGCGCTACAGGCCGGACCGATGACACTGACCTGTCATTTCCCACAATGCATTGCTCATGCTGACTGTCTGGGTGTGGTGAGGACGTCTTATCATCGACTATTGTTCTCTAAGTCCTCTTGGGTTTTTATTGCTCAGTGCTGAGGCTGAGAGTGTTAGCGTCGTGAGTGATGCTAACAACCAGGAAAATACTGATTACAAAAGAAGTCTCCTTGCATTTGGGGGGGGCGGGGGGGGGGGGGGGGGGGGGGGTTGAGGTTTGGAGGGGGGCTAATACTTTTGATCATCTCAGTGTGACCTGCGACAATCGTAATGAAATACTGAATTCCATATTCCATGCAGATGCATTAATATTGGCACCCACAACTCACACACAGATCAGAAAGCTCAGGCTGGTGTTATTATTGCTAAGTCATTCCCAGTGTGTGTGTGTGTGTGTGTGTGTGTGTTTATTCAGTTTATATTCCAGATATCCCGCTTCTCTTCCTGACTCGTTTCATTCACATGATCAAAGTGTGACTCGATGTGGTCTGGCGCTAATGTGAGAAAAGCAGCAGCGTTCAATTCTCCAAAACAGTGCGATCCTGCGAGAGGCGTGAGAGAGACACGCTGAAACACTCGCTCCTAACACGTTTATTTAACCGCTCGCTCAACCCCGAGCGGCTCCGAGCACAGCGAGCGCAGAAAACACAAAGTGCAAAGTGAGGTGAATAATGTTTTACCTCCTGCTTCATCTGACCTTCAGCTCGTTTGTACAGATGTTTCAGTTTGTTCATTCAGTGTGACTCTGGATCGGTTCTTCAGACGTCACAGAAGATTAAACAGCGTCAATCCCGATCATTCCCATCAGGATAACTCACTTCTTCAGACTCACCTGAGAACCGGATTAGTTCAGCCGGATTGAGTTAGCTGAGACTCTATATTTCAGGAGCAGTCCACAGGGGGGACAGAGCCTCACTATTTACATCAGCCGTTTATTAATCTTCATAAAGTCCTCGTTCGCAGCTCTATACATTTTAAACTCTGTTTAAATATTAATTACCTACTAAGATCTTTATTAAATGTGGCTCTCTGACAGATATAAACCAATGTTCTGTTGATTTTCTCGCCTTTCTGGTTGTTGTGTAATGGTGATGCAGCGAGCTTATCTTTACACCTAGTGGTCAAACATGGGAACTGCAACAAGCGCTAACAGAGGCCCATAGGGACAGGAATCACGCTGTCCCCCTGCTTGCTTTTCACTGGAGGAGTAGCGTACAGGACACTTAATTACCGGGTTGCCAGATCGGGTTACTTTAAAAATGGCCACCGAGATCTTGTTCTTTTTTTTTTCTTTAAGCAAATCAACAGAATTAAATCTATTTTTCTTTTATAAAAAAAACAAAGTGAAAGTGCAGACAGTGTGTGAACGATCCTCAGAACTCCAAACCCTGATCATGTTGATGATATTATTCCAGCTGTTGTGTGTTTTGTGTAGTTAGTGAATATTCAGAGAAACCAAGACAAAACGCTGGAATCACAATTTTAAAAAATCAGCTGAAACATGAAAATAAAAAGTCTGAAAACATGAAAAACAAACGATATACAACACACAAGCCGAGAGAACGCTGAGGACTGAAATCCCAAATCTGCTTCATTCAAGAGGCCCGACGCTGAAGGGGTCCTGCCCCATGTGTCATTATTCAGAGTCTGTGTGTGTGTGTGTGTGTGTGTGTGTGTGTGTGTGTGTATGTGTGTGTGTGTGCGTGTGTGTGTGTGTGTGTGTGTATGTGTGTGTATGGGGGACGTACTAATCAGAGGTAACGAGAGACAGGTGAGAACAATCAAATGAACCAATGGCAACAGGAGGGAGTCCAAAACAGGAAGTGGAAACCCAAAACACAGAACACATGGCTCTGTTGCCATGGCAACGGAGACACAAAGCAATCAGGGTGTCACGACAGATTCAAACACACTGTTTCTAAATGATTTCTAAATGAAGCGTCTAAAATTAAGGAACAAAGAAGTACAACGAGAAAAACAAAAACAGAAGCCAGTCTTCTAAAGTTGTGGAATTGTCTTGTAACCACGGTGACGACGCTGTTTAAAAACAACGCTAGCTCTGATTTACTGTAATCTTATTTCTCAAATGAATTGCTGTTGTAGTGCAGGTGATTCTGCAGCGTAGGGAGCAGGGAGCAGGGAGCAGGGTGATATTTGGAACACAGCCCAGGAAACTACACAGTGTGTGCGTGCAGCGAGTGTGATATCTGTGAAAGATCATTACAAATGTTCAGAAATTATTACTAGCATTGCGAAAAATCAAAAGTGCGTCATGCTAACCTGAACACGACCGAAAGAGTTAAAGTGTGTAAGAGCAGCGAGGAAACACACACACACGCACACACACACACACACACACACACACACACACACACATGTACAGGGAGTGTTTATGTAGCACTGAGTGTTTCCTGCATTGGAGTGAAGAGGGTCAGTGATAGAGGAAGAAGGAAGTGAATCTGCGCTGAAACGGCAAATACAACTTCCTCCTAACGCTAATGATATCACTGCTAACACTCCTGCCTTCTCCTCGCACGCTGGCCCGAGTGCTGCGTGATTTATTTATTTATTTGTTTATTTTTACATATGTGACATCCTTCACTGTCTCCTATTCGGGTTCGAGGTCATTTCTGTCACTTCAGCTCGGGTATAGATTGGTGTGGGCTCTTCTTCTTCTTCTTCTTATTATTATTTTATCATTTCAGTTGCCGTGGGAAATTTTGGAGACTTCTACCGTGTTTTAATTGCGAGTCATTTTGTCACATTTGTCCTGTTTTTTGAGGCTCATTTTTGTTACTTTTGATTTATTTTTTAATTTGGTGAAGGTCATTTTTGTCTCTTCTGCCTCGTTTATCAGCTGCTGTAGCTTATTTTTATTTCCTTTGCCTCGATGTGGGTCTTTGTGTGTGTGTTAAACACATTCTAACACACTCTTTAACACACGGTGATCAGGAGTAAAGTTAGAAATGTTGCTGCTGTAACTAACGTGTAAAGTCCTCGATGTTTAAGGTTAGCATGAGGGGCGGAGTTTCCTGGTTACGGACTAGGCGTACACACCATCACAGTAATAATCACTCAGTACACACACACACACACACACACACACACACACACACACACTGGTCTGAGGGCGAGTGTGTTTAAACTCTGCCAGCAGTGAGGAAAGTCATGTGGTCATTATCGGCCGAACGCCAGGCCGTGCATCGTGTTTTCTGCTTTCACATGTGATGAAGATGTTTCACATCATCTGTGAAACCCATTACGCTGAGAGAACGTTCCTCGGCTCAGGGCTCAGGAACGGTAAAGAAAGTCGAAGAAAAACAAACGAGTCGGGTTTCTCCGACACCCGACACCTACAGGAAGTTTATGGAAGGAAGTGAGTTTATTTACCTGCTCAGCTGAACAGACGATTAGACGCTTAAACGGAACCCGAGGCCGTGATGTGCACAGCGAGGACACGATAAAGACACGAGCACTGATACCAACACACACACACACGCACACACACGCACGCACACACACACACACACACACACACGCACACACACACACACACACACACACACACACACACACACGCACACACACACACACACACACACACACTGCTCAGGAGAGAAACGAATATTACTGTGCAGTTTCTAGAGCGAGTGCAGATCCACAGACTGGGTCAGAAATCCACACATGAGCAGTTTTCCGTTAAACCGAGAGAACTTTATCTCTCGTAGCTCAGCGTTTCAGTCTCCCGCTCTTTAACTACAGCAGCCTTTACCAGCAGACGAAGGCCGCTTTCACATTATTATCTGCTTTTATTTTTTCTCAGATCGGATCTGTCTATCCCACACACGTCTCCTCTGAAACGTTCCACACACACACACACACACACACACACACACACACACACACTGATCTCTTGGGCAACTGTTTGGAACTCTACTCAGTTTCACTTCCTTCCAGGTTGCTTGAATCAAATCAACAACTATTGAGTAAATCACCAATTTCCTGTTCTTCCACTGAATATAATCAGCACTGACACTGCGGTATTGCCTGTGTTCAGGCTCTGAGATCAGACTCTCTCTGTGTTCAAACTCTCTCTGAGATCAGACTCTCTGTGTTCAGATTCTCTCTAACATCAGACACTCTCTGTGTTCAGATTCTCTCTAACATCAGACACTCTCTGAATTCAGACTCTCTGTGTTCAAACTCTCTCTGAGATCAGACTCTCTGTGTTCAAACTCTCTCTGAGATCAGACTCTCTGTGTTCAGATTCTCTCTGACATCAGACACTCTCTGTGTTCAGGCTCTCTCTGAGATCAGACTCTCTGAGTTCAGACTCTCTGTGATCAGAATCTCTGTGTTCAGGCTCTCTCTGAGATCAGACTGTCTGAGTTCAGACTCTCTGTGATCAGACTCTCTGTGCTCAGGCTCTCTGTGTTCAGACTCTCTGTGTTCAGGCTCTCTCTGAGATCAGACTCTCTCTGAGATCAGACTCTCTGTGATCAGACTCTCTGTGCTCAGGCTCTCTGTGTTCAGACTCTCTGTGTTCAGACTCTCTCTGAGATCAGACTCTCTGTGATCAGACTCTCTGTGTTCAGGCTCTCTCTGAGATCAGACTCGCTCTGTGATCAGACTCTCTGTGATCAGACTCTCTGTGTTCAGGCTCTCTCTGAGATCAGACTCGCTCTGTGATCAGACTCTCTGTGATCAGACTCTCTGTGATCAGGCTTGCACAGGTGTTTAATGTCATTTCCTAAACAGCACACTCACATTGAAATGATGTGCATACAGTTCATCTGACTTTTCCAGATTTGCTTTTGGAGATATCAGAGCTGAAGCTTTTCATCTACATCTACAGCACATTTCTGGCAAAGTTCTGGTTCCCTGTGAAAGGCGTAGTGGTGCTGAGGATGAGGTAACGGTCCATGGTTCCAGCAGATCCTCCCAACAGCCTGCTCTTCATAAGGAACTCTGTGATATTAATAACGAGGAGAATGTAATGGTTTGAGAAACGGTGAAATGCAACGTCCATGTAGACTGTGTGACATCAGCTGTTACACCCTCAGTGAGGACCTGTGAGACTCTCGGGGAATTCTCAGGGTCTTCTCGGGGTGTTCTTGAGGTGTTTTTGGGGAGTTCTTGGGGAGTTCTCAGGGTCTTCTCGGCATGTTCTTGAGGTGTTCTCGGTGGATTCAAGTGGAATAAGTGTGTTATTAACAGCGCTAATGAAAAAGATTTGGACAGAAAAATGAAGGTCCAGTTCCATAAAGTTCTTTCTTTACAATAATCCGGATAGGTGACTAACATGACAGTTTACTTTTAACACTTAGCTAGCAAGCGACAAGTGATTTTGCATTTTCTACATACCAGTAGAACGTAGTGTTAGTGATTAGTTTATGGCTATAAATAAGACAGAAAACTAAAAATAATACTATAGTATAATATTACTGTAAAATATTATTATGAAATAGTAAGAACCAAGTGTTGGGAAGAGATCATTCCGGAAAATTATCACACACCAAGTGTGACCAAGATGGCTTTCAGATCTGAACATCAACACACACATGAAGCTGAAAAACTCTTCTGAATATGAATGTCAGTCACTTCCTTCTTCCTGTTTGTAGACCTCCATATATGGACTCAAAGACACGCCCCCTGTGTTAGACGTGCTACAGTTGTGTTTTGATGATTTCTGGCACCAGAACACAACCGTCAGCGGAGAAGCAGAACGCTGATGTGACGATTTAACGCCACCTGAAGACCTTCAGACACAACCTTTAATCCAGGAAGTGGTTTGGAGGTGATATCTCAACACGTTTATTTTTATTTTATATCATCTCATTTCCTGGCTCTTGTGTAAAAACACACACACACACACACAGTTCTTTTTGTCCTCATTTTTTTTTCTTTAGCAGTTTCTAAACCCTGATTAAATCCCAGACCGGGTCACGTCTCCGAGCCGGGGTTCAGGTTCATGACCTCGAGCTCCACATCCTCGTAAATGAAACACACGCTCTGAAGATGAAGCGTGACTCCTGCGGTGAGGGTTCAAAGAGAAAAAAACACAGCGAAGAAATCTCACCAATCCATCAGCTCGGAGTCGCTGTGGGCCCGAGAGCCGCCGCTGGTTCAGTCGAGGTCACGGAGGAAGGAATGTGCTTCAGTCATCGCCCGAGAAACACACACACACACACACACACACACACACATGTGTGGTGTTAATAATGAAGCCGTTCCAGATCCAGCTGCTTTTACTGGCCGCTCAGTACCTCGGTGTGGACTGATCAGCAGTCAGACCAAACATCACCATATTTTATATTATTATCATGGAATCTTCAAACGATCTCTAAACCCTGGAGTTCATCTACAATTATTATAATAAACACTAAACGTGTGCTAAAGGATTAATCAGTTATTGGGGTGTAAAAATGTAATCTGGTGATAACAGTACACTGTAAAAAAAATACTCAGCAGCACAACAGGTTTCACTAAATATTAACAAAAATATAATGTTTCTGAATATATGGAGCTTAAATATTAAACGTTGAAATCTTGGGCTGATAAGTTATTTTATTTTAAACAGTCTGTAAAGTTTGGACTTTATGTTAAACTTTTGGAAGCAAAACTGACAGCAAGTTGAGCTGCTAGTGGCGGATTCGAACAACTAAAGAATAATTATTAATGTTAATTATAAATGCTAATTACTTTAAGAGATTTAAGGGAAACAGTTTGCTGAAATTACTAGCTAAAAGGAAGCGTTTGATTCTTTAGCTTTCTTTTTAGCTATTCTTTTAACTTTTTAACACAACAAACACTAACACACCCAAACACTAACACACCTGATAACACACTTTAATTTCTCTAAACACATGAATATATAATCTCTCCGTTTGTGT
>NC_069719.1:29272963-29280463 GCF_027358585.1 Pangasianodon hypophthalmus
GTTCCTAAATCGTGTTTAGCATCAGCATTGCTGTTGTAAGATAATCCATGGTTAGCATTATTAACACCATTCTTTAGCATTAGCATCGGTAAGTGTGAGTTGGTTGAATTTAAATGATCTCTGAGGATTAACAGTGAAGCTAACAGTAACGTTTCTGTCCTCGGTTGTTGTGAAGAAGGAGGAAAGCATGCTAGGATGTCGTCTATCCGCCGCGGCGACTCACTGTGTGAGGAGAAAAGACAAAACCGACAGCAGCACAATGTAGAACCGGATGTGGCAGATTTCTTTCTTTAGAAACGTTCCTCGAGGGAGGAAAACGATTTGGTGTGTTAGCGAAGTGCTATTTGATGCTCATTGTTGGTTTGCAGAGCTTTGGCACTGCTGGGATTTATGGTGTGAGTTAGCCTGATGTGGCGCCGTGAATATTACTGAGAGATACTTTAACACCAGAACTCCGGACCCGAACCGAACCGAACCGGACATACGTGGTTCTAGAAAAACTATTCTGAATATTAACCTAGCCAGCAATTTACAGATACACCCATCATCATTTCTGAACTTGAACTAACTTAAATGAAATGCTAAGCTTAGTTAAGCTAGCTATATTAGCTAAGCTAACACAATAAACATCATACAGCCATCTTTCCTCTGTGTCTTGAGGGTCTCTCCTGGAACAAACCATTCCTAAAGAGAGGGGGATGCTGGGATACGCCCCTTCACATCTTCCATTTCCCACCTCCAGTCACTAGTATAACAATTAACACAAACTTAATTGTGACTAATTAAGGATATAAATATATACACATGATGGTTATGTGACCATCGAGGATTTATTTGAATAATTTAAACTTTATAACTACATACATATGATGGTCATGTGACTTTTTTGACTATTCTGTGGTACAAATATATACACACGATGGTCACATGATCTTAACGAGGTTCTCTTTGAATAATTAATGGTATAAATATATACACATGATGGTCATGTGACCTTTATGAGGCTCCATTTGAATATTTTATGGTGTAAATATATGCAGCTATACTGTGCGACAGGGTTCTGCATTTAATCCAGATGTTTTTGACGTTCTCTGGTTCAGGAAAGTTCACACATCGTCAGTAAACAGCGATGAAGCCAGCGGTTTCCTGGAAGAAAATGGACGATCTAAAATAAAACATTTTTTAAATCCTCAGTCTCACGGAGGCTTTCGTCCAAATTCCCACACTGAGAAGCGACGACTCACCAGAACTGAGTGAAATTTAATCTCAGTTAAAGTGCATCGTAAATAAAACTGTGTTTATCACTGAGACGTCAATTCACCCCAAACCTTCTCCCAAATATAAATATATATTTATAAATATAAACTAAAGGAAGCGGGTTTTTGCCATGTAAGGCAGTCAGAGAGATGATGTGGAGTTTGTGGTTTCAGACCCGAGTCATTTCTAGGAAATACCTACATATATATATTTTAAAAAAAGTACAAAAAAAGAAGAAATAAAGATTTCAGCAGGCCTCAGTTCATGCAGAACTAATGACTGTGTGGTTTATAAAAGAACAATACGGAATAAATCAGAGTCAAAGCGGCGTGCAAAGAAGCCGGGAGCTCGCCAGCTCCTCCATTTCCACTGAACAACAGACGCGTGTTTGTGTTTGTGTTTGTGTTTCCTTATGGAGAGTAAACTTGCTCATAACTGTAAGACTATGCGAGGACACTCTTCAATTATTATTATTATTATTATTATTATTATTATTATTATCCAAAAACTGAAGCATCTTCTTTTTTGCAAATCTAGAAGAGCCAAACGTTCCTTTAGTTCACTGTAACATAAACATGATCTCAGCTCAGATCACATTATTTACAACTATGCCACATGTGGAAAGGAGGAGTTACTGTTACACCCTGACGCTGATTATTTTCCTAGAACTGCACGTCCCTGAGAGCTTTATTCCTTATACCACAGCAATTTACCAACAATTACAATTTTTTAATTATTAATGAACGACACTAATAAAACAAAAATAATAATGCTTGTGATGTTAGTGAGAAAACACAAAGAAGCGTAAACTCCTCTGTCCTGAAGATATCGGAAAACTGACTGTTACAACGCGCTGACACTGGAGACTCCTTCCATCAGTGTGACATAAATTACAGAAAACTTCAGCACATTTGATCCGTTTAAGTGGAGCGCCATCTGTAAAAATAAATCAACACCTGACGACCAATCAGAATCTCTCTCTCTACAGTCTTTAGCTCATCTCGGTGTAATTAAATTCCTCTGTGTGTGGAATAAGAAACAGATGCTCGTGGGTTCAGGCCTGGACTTCGTCATGATGTCGTCCATGCGCGTGGTTTTTTTTATTTCGTGTATATATATATCAGAGGAACATGTAGTGGAACCGCTTTAAAGCCACATCACTGCTCTCTGGATCTGGATGCTGTCAGACAGTCAGCTTGGATTTTTTTACCCGTGACACTTTCCTTGGTTCACTAGATAATCCCGAGTCGAATAAAAAGAATAAAATGAACCTAAAACACATGATCTGATCGTATAGGTTGTATTTTATATGTTAATTTTTACGAATCAAGCCTCGCAGCTGACATGTTCTCCGTCTTTACGCTTCAGGGTTCTTGTTTAATCACACACAGAGTCTGTTCTTTATTTGTTCATATGTTTTATTAGAGTTTAATGTGAGTCATGTGTACGAGGGTCCACACGATCCTCCGCTCTTTTCAGGCCAAATCCTTCGACTCGATGTTGCGAAACGCAGCTCCAGCGTCGTCACTCTGCTCCTGCGGTTTTCACGTCAGGTTTCAGGCCAAACAGCTTTTTCGTGGTTAAGACTGAAAATACTTCGACATTAGTCATACATGAGAGAGACATTTACACAGATCACAGTGAAACAAAAATCTAAAACTCGTCATCGTCATGGCGACAGCAGAAGAAACAAGCCGAGTCAGCTTTTTCCTCTGCGTGACTTTACACCTCGCTGAAAGTGACCACTTCCTGTTCCTCTGACTCGCTAACACACGCCTCGGATTTCACAACACGTACCAGCTACACGTCCGTTTTTCTGTGGAGAAGGACTGCATGCCTGTCCGACAGAACAACAATCACACCGGGGGGGAAATACACAAACGACGTGGCTTTCCATCTGCTACATGATGACGACACGCCACACTGAAAAGCAAAACCTCTACTGCATCCTTCTTTCTTACGTCGCTTTACCTCTCCAGTGAAAAAACCAGAGGATTGCTTTTTAAAGAATTAAACACAGACTCTGTGTTTTCTTTAACAAAATATCCACAATTTTAAAACACTATAATGATATAATGATATAAAATGTAATGATGATGATGATGATGATGATGATTGGCGTTGCTGCTTCTGTAAAAAGGAACATTAAAAATTCTTTTTGTGCCAAATATTATTATTATTACTAAATTGTTTGATTTTTTCCCTCAGTTTTGTCATGAAATACACTCTTAAAAAATTTAGAGCCCTTCAGGCTTCTGTCTCAACATAGACAGATAAATAAAAGAACGCTGAAGAGTGCTAGAGGGTTCTTCAGTTATCCTTCTGGAGGAACCTGTGAAGGTTCTATGGAGAACCCTACAACAGAGTGTTATCTCAAGTACATGGACCCTTAATTATCCAATGAACATTAAAAAACAACCCTTAAAGAACTCTCTTTTTCTAAAAGTATAGGAAGAAAATGTTCTAAACAGCACCCTAACAGGTTCTTTGGTTTGTTTTTCTTGGAGAACTCTTACAGCCTCTACACAGAACCCTACAACACCAAGTGTTTTCATCACAATGGATTCCAAGTACGACCTTTTTTGGAGGAGAAGAACCCTTACTTTTCCAATGAAGCCTGAAATAACCCTTAAAGAACCTTTGAGGAACATGTTTAGTGTTTAGAGTGTGTGTGTGTGTATGTTTGTGTGTGTGTGTGTGTGTGTGTGTGGGGTGTTGTTTTAGAGTTTAATGTCTGAATGAACAGAACGCTTCTCAGTAGTGCACTACACTCACTAGAACGTGATCAAGGCCTCTGTTTTCACAAAGCAGCCGACACTCCATCTGGAAACCATCAGAGACCCGTGAGGCCCTGTGTGTGTGTGTGTGTGTGTGTGTGTGTGTGTGTGTGATATAAAAGCAGATAAGCATGAGTCAGGGCTCTTATTTTAGACCCGTTTTCAGCAGGAGTAGAACGATCGTCTGCTTTCAGATTCTCATTGCAGTTCTGATTTTTTTGGTGAACGGAAATTTCTGGAATTTTGTTTCAGGGTGATCCGAGCCTTCAGTAGAATAACACAGAAACACCACTTTCTCTCATTTACACACATTTACACCATCACACACTCGACGTCGTCTGTCTCACCAACATCATCCAGTACATAAACTTCTAATTTATAAGCTCCGCCTACATAATTTTAGGCCACACCCCTTATCTGAGTCTAATGTTTTTCTCTATGTGACTGTGCTTGTGTCCATGTTTATAGAAATCTGTGTGATACAGAGTCAGAAAACACTTCAGCAAGTGTGTGTGTGTGTGTGTGTGTGTGTGTGTGTGTGTGTGTGTGAGACCTGCACCATGTTAAACTGGAGGCTGTACACGTTCATTACCTGTTAGCAACGTTAACATCAAAGCTCCAGTGCAGCGCTGAAGGAGCAAACATCTGTCGTCTCCAGACTCGAAATCAAACCCGTCTCTGAAAAAGAAATAAACTGGACGTGCAGCAGAGAGAGATGTGCAGAACGCTAGTGTTTATATTCAGTGTGGGATTTTGGGAAATCCAAAGAGTTGTGAAACTGGAACAGACAGAACGTAGGACTTAAAATAAATTTAAAACAAAGCAGGATAAGACTTCGTAAAAAGTTTCACAAACACAGCAGGGTATGAAACAACACCAAACAGCTGCATACACACAATCGGATAATACACCAGTGACGAGACCGGGGGCGGAGACAGGGGCGGAGACCGGGGCGGAGACCGGGGCGGAGACCGGGGCGGAGACAGCGGTGGAGACCGGGGGCGGAGACAAGACCAAACCAGGAACAAACATGAGCATATGGTGCTTGTTGTCATGGGAACGTACATCAGTGTGATAGATTTAACCAACTAACGTGTGTGTGTGTGTGTGTGTGTGTTGATTAATCGTAAGTAAACACTACTATAAACTCACCTAAAGTAGTGGAGTGATGTTTTATATACCGTGTTTATTTACGGAGTGAGCGGCCATGTTGACGTGACATCATGCCGGACTCAGGGATGAGGACACTTTCCCGACATTCCGAGTAGGAATGTAAAAGTGTACATTGGGCTTCTTCACAGTCCGTAGCTTTAATCGACAGCAGCATTAAATAAGATGGCTAAAATTTGAGAGGACATTGTTGCTAGGCAACTGAGCAAGATGGACACCGAAAGAGTGCTCCCTGAGTGCTAGCAAAAATGATGAAAACACTGGGATCTGCCGTGTTAATGAAAGTTAAAATAGAATCCCGGCTCATGAAGTCAGACGTTTAATACACGAAGTCTGTATCTGAATGAGAAACTGTTAACGCTGGAAGTTTTCCCACAGTGACATCGGTGTGATCATTTCTAAATGACAAACCTGATCCAATTTCTTTTCTTACAAGGATCTCCTGTAATCTCCTGCAATCCTGAGTAGAACCTCGAGGTAAAAAAAAATGTATATTTTTGTCCGGTGGTGTTTAGTCTCGCGTTAAACCCGAGTCCATCTTCTGTTCCAGCCCAGAGTGAACCGCTAACAGACGACCCGGGATGGGTGAGAGAGAAAAATAAACACTCCATCATTCACTTCATTTATCTTTATCAAGTAACCTGCATTCACACACACACACACACACACACACACACACACACACACAGCTGAGAATGAGACAGGATTTAGTGAAAGGACAGAAAGGAGAGAGAGAGAGAGAGAGAGAGAGAGAGATTGTTAAGCAGAGTAAAGGAATCAGCATAAAACTGATTTACCATCAAAACACAAAACACAGGACTAAACAACACACATGATGATTAGCAGGTGATTGTGGGGGCGGGGCTAGTGATCAGTGGGGTGGAGCTTGTGATCAGGGGCGGGGTCAGTAATCCGGGGCGGAGCAATTAGGCAGAGAAATAAAAGAAAAACTTAAATTTTTTTAACAGATTTCAAGCCTCCAAAGCAGAACTCCCTCTGGGAGAACCGAGAAAGGTGCTTTCCTGTCAGAAAGTGTTCCAAGTAGAACTAAGAACCCTCAATTATCCAAAGAACCCTTAAAGAACCCTTAAAGAACCCTTTTTCTAAGACTGCAGGAAGAAAAGTTTCTTTATAGCATCCTTACAAATTATTTGATTATAACTTTGAGGGAACCCTAAAGGGTTCTATGTAAAACCTTACAAAATAAAGAATGTTCCTATAAGAAAGGATGTGAGAGTTCTCCTGATGTTCCTGCTGTATGATGTGTGAGTTCTCCTCATGTTCCTGCTGTGTGATGTGAGAGTTCTCCTCATGTTCCTGCTGTGTGATGTGTGAGTTCTCCTGATGTTCCTGCTGTGTGATGTGAGAGTTCTCCTGATGTTCCTGCTGTGTGATGTGAGAGTTCTCCTGATGTTCCTGCTGTATGATGTGTGAGTTCTCCTCATGTTCCTGCTGTGTGATGTGAGAGTTCTCCTCATGTTCCTGCTGTGTGATGTGTGAGTTCTCCTGATGTTCCTGCTGTGTGATGTGAGAGTTCTCCTGATGTTCCTGCTGTGTGATGTGAGAGTTCTCCTGATGTTCCTGCTGTGTGATGTGAGAGTTCTCCTGATGTTCCTGCTGTGTGATGTGAGAGTTCTCCTCATGTTCCTGCTGTGTGATGTGAGAGTTCTCCTGATGTTCCTGCTGTGTGATGTCAGAGGAACAGGAGTTATGTATCTGCAGCATGTCTGCGGTGTTTATATTCTGACTCCGCCCGTTTTTATGTGTTTAAAGTCGTTTTAAAATCCGCTCTGACAGTTTTACGGTACGAAGCATCTGATAACCTTCACAATGTTTAAGAGCGCTGCGCTTTTATTAGCGCTGGTCAGGAATAATTTCGCTTTACAATCCTTAAAAAAATTCCAGATGTGTTCTGTTTTCTCCGTCAGGAGGAACACCAAGCATGAGATGTTCATTTCACATGGCGGATTCAAATGAAGTCACATTTTTACTTGTGTTTACGTGTGAAGTTTCAGGGCATGTAACATGTTGAAATGCACACGCTACTCACATAATCACAGAGTGGGAACGTCTGATTTAGCACACCTGAGCCTCTCTCTCTCTCTCTCTCTCTCTCTCTCTCTCTCTCTTGCTGATCCAGACTCGTTTTGACGGACACGAGCTTCCACGCTGCACACGCTCGGTTTCAGAGTCAGTGATTTTAACTGACCCGCCAGTTCATCCACACGTGCGCAGTTAAAGAATTGTAAAATAGCTAAAAACATCCTGAACCAGTTTTTGCTTGAACTACAGAAAA
>NC_069719.1:29290463-29327963 GCF_027358585.1 Pangasianodon hypophthalmus
GGAGTGAAGCTGTTTCAGGGAGGAGAACATCAGCAGCTGCTGTTCTTCACAATCCTCTGAAACTTCATTTCACTCAGCTGCATGTCAGTTACCTAAACCTTCCCATAAAATACTGATCTGAAATCATAAATACTTTCAGCTGTGTGCTAATCAGAAAGGTTTAGATGGATAGATGGATCGATGAGTGAATGAAAGGTTCAGCGGGGTGCTGACGTCACTGATGAGTGTGTGTGTGTGTGTGTGTGTGTGTGTGTGTGTGTGTGTGTGTGTGTGTGTGTAAATGGAGTGAACTCCATGCAGCGCCTCCGTGTTTTATTCCACGTAGCCTGAGCTTTCTCTCCTGCTGAAGCGCTGATCCGGGTGGCAGAGGGAGGGATGGAGGGAAGGAGGGAAGGAGGGATGGAGGGAGGGTTTAGGGCTGTAAGGGGAGGGAGGTAAGAGGAGAAAGAGACTCCGAAGTGCCCCCGTCACTCCGGTTTGGAGCTGGACTGAAACGGATCGGGGTGTAAAGTTGAACCCGCTCACACACAGGGATGATGAAGTGAGCTTGGGCTGTGTTCCAATCGCAGACGCAGGTTAAACCTGTCAGAGGGAGTTTTAAAGCTCATCTGTGGAGGCTGGAGCTCATGGAGCGGCTCAGTGCGCGTTTCTGCCCGCGCGCTTTTCTGCGGGACTGATCTCAGGACGCGGGACTTCAGGCCGGGTTTCAGCCTCTTCAGCGGTGTGTGGAGGGGATTTACAGCATGGCTGGGGTTGGGCTGCTTCTTCTGATGGTGTGTGTGTGTGTGAGTGTGTGTGGAGCCTCGTGGGGCGGACAGCAGCGCTACAGCCTGTACGCAGGGAGCAGGGAGCATGGACCGGCTGGGGACGGAGCCCGAGCCGCCAGCAGGCACAGGTACAGCAAACTGCCTCACCAACATCAAGATTCAATCAATCAACCAATCAATCAATCAACCAATCAGTCAGTCAGTCAGTCAGTCAGTCAGTCAATCAGTCAGTCAGTCAGTCAATCAGTCAGTCAGTCAGTCAGTCAATACTCAGCGTTTTTAATGGGAGGGGGAAAACCCCATACAGCAACATACAGAGGAAAATAACTTTACTTCAATAATATTAAATGGTTCGTCCACGTGTTCATCCATTCAACATGAAACAGATGTTTTAAATAAACACACAGTTCATTAGTGAATCATACAGAGCTTCATTATAATGCAGAATAACAGCCCTGTTCCTTTATATAATATCCATATATCTGTGTATAAGAGCTGAATTAGTGTTTAGAACACTGCATTTACACTGTTCTGTATGTTCTGAGTGAATAAGAGAAGTAGTAGAGTGTATACACCGTATACCATGTGCTCTATAGCAGGCCTGTATACTCCATTATACACTACACCACTGAGTACTGTACTGTACTGAATAGAAGCGCATGCACATTACAGATACACTGTCCTAAACTTATACTATACTTATACTCTACTGTACTGCACTGTACTGTACTATACTATACTATACTATACTATACCATACTATACTATACTATACTATACTATACTATACCATACTATACTGCACTGTACTATACTATACTATACTATACTATACTATACTGCACTGTACTATACTATACTATACTATACTATACTATACTGCACTGTACTATACTATACTATACTATACTATACTGCACTATACTATACTATACTATACTGCACTGTACTATACTATACTATACTATACTATACTATACTATACTATACTGCACTGTACTATACTATACTATACCATACTATACTGTACTGTACTGTACTGAATAGAAGCGCATGCACATTACAGATACACTGTCCTAAACTTATACTATACTTATACTCTACTGTACTGCACTGTACTATACTATACTATACTATACTGTACTATACTATACTGTACTATACTATACTATACTGTACTGTACTGAATAGAAGTGCATGTACATTACAGATACACTGTCCTAAACTTATACTATACTTATACTCTACTGTACTGTACTGTACTATATCATGCGGAATATCAATGTATGTACATCACAAATGATGATATGATATATAATATACAGTATGAGTGTGAGTAGTGTAGTATAGTGGATATAAATGCAGTGGAGTGTATTAGTGGAGTAATATACTTCTTCAGTACTCCTGTAATACATATTCTTTACTGTAATGAATACAAGAGAGTGAAGAGTAGAAGAGTACAGGGAAAGTGTATAGGGAAGTGTATAGGGGAAGTATATAGGTGTATAAGGGAAGTGTATAGGGAAATTATATAGGGGAAGTATATAGGGAAAGTGTATAAGTGTACAGGGAAAGTGTATAGGGGAAGTGTATAGGGGAAGAGTACAGGGAAAGTGTATACGTGTACAGGGAAAGTGTATAGGGAAGTGTATAGGGGAAGTGTATAGGGGAAGAGTACAGGGAAAGTGTACAGGGAAAGTGTATAGGGAAGTGTATAGGGGAAGTGTATAGGGGAAGTGCAGATGTGTAGCTGGAACAGAGTTAATAATGTAAAGCAGCTCATGTAGCAACAGTGCATTACACTCGTCCTGTACGCCAGATGGCCGATCAAGTGTCCCTCATCCAAACACACTATTATCATAAAGAGAATCAGAGAGACACTGAACAGTCAGTGACATTACACAGCTGGGTGTGTAACACACATACACACACACACACACACACGCACACATATATACACACACAAGCTCTCTCGCCTCCCTAACTTCCTTTCCAGCACATCCAACCCACCCTAACACTGGAGTTTGGCCCTCTGTGTGTGTGTGTATGTGTGTGTGTGTGTGTGTGTGTGTATGAGTGTGTATATGTGTGTGTGTGTGTGAGTGTGTGTATGTGTGTGTGTGTGTGTGTGTGTGTGTGAGTGTGTGTGATTATGAACAGCAGTTCCAGCTTCAGTGGTGACGTGTGTGTATCTGGGTTTCCTTTCTGACGCAGTGTTTCAGTCTGATGCTTCACAGCAGCACATTAATAACAGTAATAACACACACACACACACACACACACACATCTTTAGATGGACGTCGTTAACACACTCGTCCAGGCTCTGAGTCGGTCTGTCGTCACTGCAGGAGTTGTTATAAATGTTAATAATGATCCGGAGCTGTAATAACACTATTATAATACACTATTAACAACGCTTAACACTTACACCACACTGCTGCGGAGTTCTGCACTCTGATTGGTTGTCAGGTGTTGATTAATTCTCTAATTGTTGATATGGTGAAGTTTTTCTAAAGTAAGGAGAAGTTTATTTAACATTTATGGAAGGAGTCTCCAGTGTCAGTGGAGAAAATATATCACACAGACACACAATACGTATCACAACGATTAGGTTTGTTAATAAACTGCCAGCGAAACAGTCATGCTGCATCTGAAGGTTGGATGATAGTTTTATTGAATGAAATATTTATTATATCAGTTGCATCCAGTCAGAGTTATTAACTGTTGCAGAAATACTAATGATATTGATATTAATATCTCTGAGCTTTGTATCGAGACATAATTTATCATGATACTGATATTATATTCATATCATTCAGCCCTGAGTGAGAGCAGAGACTCTGTTATCGGCCTGTTTCTAAACACATCAAGTGTTTGTGTGTGTGTGTGTGTGTGTTTAAGGTGCTGAAGTGTGTTTGGAGCCTCAGCAAGTCTCTGTGCTGCTCTCTGGAGTGTTTTAGCTGGAAATGAGAAACACTCATCAGTGTGATGTCATCTGTGTGTAATGCAGAGTGAGATGTGATTTACTGAAAACGCTTCAGAGAGAAAAAGCTTTTATTTTCCTTCACGTTATAACCAGCGGTGTTTCATCTGCCCCGTTTCACACACACACACACACACACACACACACACACACACACACGTCCTCTCAGCTTTATCTGTCTGCTCCCGTCAGCTTACTCGTGACGTCGTGGCCTTTCTGCTTCTGTCCTTCTGCGTCTTTTGTAGCTCATCTGTTTTTCTGTAAAATGGCAAATGTAAACATTAAAATGAAATCATGTAACAAACAGGATTTCTGTAAACCACATTGAAAGTTTTTTTTGCCAGATTAAAGATTTTTAGTAAGAAATGTTTGTGTTGTTCTGTTTAATCTCACACTGGAGTTAATCTACAGTACATTCATGTAAATGTCTCAGAAGGCTGCACTTTCTTTAGCCGGACTCATGGTGGTGAGGGCAGGAAGTGATGAAACACAGTGGTGTTAACTAAAATCTCTCAGATATACAGACAGACTGGCAGGATCACGGCTGAGATGAAACACTAAACAGTAATCTGGTGTGTGAGAAGGAGAGGGAGAGGGAGAGGGAGAGGGAGAGCGGGTGAATAGTTTAGGACAAGCTTCAGTGTGAGGACGTAGGAAACGTGTCATTAGAATAACGACAGACATACAGACAGAAATAGACAGAGAGACAGATGCAGCAGACACACAGATAGACAAACTGATAGATAGATAGATAGATAGATAGATAGATAGATAGATAGATAGATAAAACTGACAGCCAGAGAGAAAGAAGGACAGAGAGAGAGAGACAAACAGATAGAAAGACAGAGAAACAGGGAAATAAACAGACAAACAGACAGAGAGACCTGCACTTGAGATTGCTTTCCTGGCATCAACACTGTTTCTGCTCTCTCTCTCTCTCTCTCTCTCTCTCTCTCACACACACACACACACACACACACACACTGCAGCTGTAGTTAAAATTGATGATGTTCCCAATGAAAAGTTACTGATAACAGTAATAATAACATCACCACATATATGGAAATCTATGTGTGTGTGTGTGTGTGTGTGTGTGTGTGTGTGTGTGTGTGTGAGAAAGTTTAGTGGAACTAAAAGCACAGAGCTAGCATTCCCTCTACATAGTTTCATCAGCAGTGTGTGTTTGGATCACAAACATCACGGTCTGACATGAAGTCGTGATTTTCGTGACCTGAACCTGAACGTAAACGTAAACTTGAGCTTGAGCTTGAATTTGACGTGTGATTAAACTTTTTCTGAAATGTTGCGTGCTGTGTGTAAATAAGCCGTGTAAGAGTCTCACATGGGTTTGTGCATTCTTACACACAAAACTATTAAATTATTAAATTATTTATGACATTTAAACATTACACAGGATGCAATATCATCATAATGACATGATATCAGAATGACAGGGCAACACAACAACATAACTAACACACATCGTGTTAAAACTAATACTCACACACTTTCATTAATGTCATTAATGTCTTCTCAAACCAGTGCTTGGACCCGATGATTGCTGCTTGTGCATTATTTTTGAGACAGCTCTATTTTCCTGTAACTGAATCATTATGACTTTAAATCATGTTCTCAGACTTCTTTGATGTATTAAAAGTGAAAATGTTCAGGCGTAACACACAACAGATTGGCACAGAATTAACAAACGATAAGGAACAGAGCACTAATGTGTACTTCCGATTTAGGAAATAAATATTTCTCTACACACTACGTTTCATTATAAATGATGTAGGTTGTGTTGTAGTGTGGGATTTTCTGGAATATGTGTGTAATAATGTTGGAAAGGTGTTAATAAAGTCGTTTATTTTGCACTGTTGAGCTGAAAGGAGGGAAAACACACCACATGTTGGCTGTAATTACAGGTTTGAAGCTGCTTCCGTTTTTCCGCTCACACACTTTCCATTATCCGTGTGTAAATGTTAACACACCTGTAGAACAACACCGGGAAAAGGGAGGGATCGGAAAACAGTGAAGGGAAGAAGCTCAGAAATGTGCTGTGTACATAAACCGACCAATCAGACGCGAGCGGTTTAGTGTCCATCACCAGCTCAGTGCTTCTTATCTTCAGCAGAATTGCGCAGAAACACACCTGCTTTCAGTTCAGTGTCGAATTAAAATAACTCCAAACCTCAAACTCAGTCCTTTATACTGTACACTTTACACAGTAAGTCCGATATTTTTCTACATATTCAACTTCTTTTCATAGATTTGTGGAAATGAATTATGTAAGGAAGCACCAGCTAGGCTTGAGTCATATTCAGCCAAGATGTTTTAGTGGCATCCCTAATAAATATAATACAAACTGATGTTGTATATAAAGTATGTGCACCCCTGACCATCACACCCATATGTGCTTGCTGAACATCTCACTCCAGATTTATTCCCCTGTGTTTGCTGTTATAATGAGCTCCACTCTTCACACACCATGTCTTCATGGAGCTCGCTTTGTGCACAGGGGCATTGTCATGCTGGAACAGGTTTGAGCCTCTGAGTTCCAGTGAAGGGAAGCTGTAAAGCTACAGCACACAGAGACGTTCTCTACAACTGTGTGCTTCAGAGTCTGCAGTTTGGGGAAGAAGCACATGGGTGTGACACTCGGGGGTGCACAAACTTTTGGTTGTGTAGTGTATAAAAGAGGACCAAATACTGATTTTTGAAGACCTTGTGCATGTATTCAGCTGATTTATAGTCAGTTTTAAGCTAATAAAATATCAGTTTTAGTAACAGGCTAATAAAGTTTTGTCACCGCATGAGCATCTGGTTTACTTTTAGGAAACGTGCAGATTTAGTTGGCATGACTTCGTAGAGAAAAATGAAGGCGTGTTTTTGTGTTCGCAATTAGTTTAAAATTCAGCTGGTAGGATAAACATACTCACACACACACACACACACACACACACTTTTCTCCCTCTGGAACACAAACGAAACCTCAGAAACTCCACATCAACCACTATAAGCACTTCCTGTTCCACACATCACACACAGGTCAGAGGTCAAAGGTCCTGTCTGGGTCAGATCACTTGAGATAGAGAGACAAAGTGGAGACGTACATCATCATCATCAAACCAACTCGCTGGACATGAGAGTAAATCTGAGTGAAAGCAGCAGTGAGGGTTATATTACACCATGCTGAATTCTGCGTTCTGATTGGTCAGAAGGTGTTGATTAATTCTCTATAACAGCAGCTCTGACAGTAGCGCAGCTGCTTATATTAATAATTTATATTAATGCGCTCGTTCTAATACATTATCGTTTCTATAGCAACAGCCCATTCACAGGGATGTTTATGTAACATGTATGGAAGGAGTCTCCAGTGTCAGCGCTTTGTAACACTCAGAGGTAAAGCTGTAAGTTTAAGTTTTCCGACATCTTCAGGACAGAGGAGTTTACGCTTCTTTGCGGTTTCTCAGTAACATGCGGAACAAGCTGCGATTTTTTTTGTCTTATTAACTTAAAGAGAGAGAATAAAGAGACGCTGGTGAGGGAACGAGTGTTTATAGCTGCTATAACGTAAGTGACAACAGGAACATGTAGTACGGTACTGTAACACACACAGCTAGCTAGTTAGCTAGCAGGCTACATCGGTGTGAAGCTAAACCGTTCTCTCTCTTTCTAGCAACTCGTCGTTGTGTCATGATAAATTCGATTAAACGCTGAAGTTTGAGACACGGCCCGAATGTTAGCCTGCAGCTGGACTTCCTGTTGGACATCAGTGACCTGAGTTTGAACTTCCTGTATGTCACATCTGCTTAAAATGATGGAATGACATCAGGAACTAATGTGCAGCATGAGTTAAACTACAGGATGTGGAGAAATAATGACACTCTGAGCGAATAACAGAGTTTCTGTTGAATCAAAGAGTCCATTCAGAGGATAAAGACCTCCACAACACGCACGAGTAATAAAATAATAAATAGGAAAAATAGAACATTAGAAAATAATAAATAACGTAATACAAGCATTAAAGAATACAATACAAAATAATAAGAGAGTTTTGTAGGTTCAGTCATGCCATCTGTGTATTAACCTCAGTGGCAGCACAAATTACCCAGAAGTCATTGCTGCAGTAAATCATGATTTCCTTTTTAAAATGTCGAACACAAGCAACAGAACACTTAATATCTCAGAACTTGGGTTTTATTCCTCTCTGTCCATCTGTACATAATCGCTGGTGGAGTTATTGGTGATCTGTTTATTACAAATGTGTGTGTGTGTAGGAACTGGTGTGCGTATGTGGTGACGAAGACAGTGAGCTGCGTGGTGGAGGACGGAGTGGAGACGTACGTGAAGCCTGATTATCAGCCGTGTTCCTGGGGAGTGCAGTGTCCTCGCATCTTAATGTGAGTATAACCGTGTGTGTGTGTGTGTGTGTGTGTGTGTGTGTGTGTGTGTGTTGGATTTTATTCAAAAAAAACTAATGGAGCTGAAACATTTCCTTTCGGTTTCTGAGGTTAAGGTGACAGAGGTGGAGTTAGGTGTAGCACAATGTTAATTAGCTGCATTAATAATTATGTTAATAAAAGGTGTGTGTGTGTGTGTGTGTGTGTGTGTGTGTATACCTGTTTACGTTACATATTCTGCCTATAATGCATTTTTATTTTTCACTTTTGCAGCAAAGCTCTAACTGAATAATCAGTGAGCTTGTACTTGTTAAAAAGTAAAAACAACTTTTTTTTTTCAAAAAGGATTAAATAAGTTTTTTGAAAGTTGAGACCTTGAATAACACGAATAAAGCTGACCAGCGGTTTTCTAACAGCGTATATTTGACATTTTCTACACTTGACAGACCTCAAAATCACACTTCTGAATTAAAGAAGCGAAATTAGTTTTAAAGAAGACGTGCAACACGCCTCAGCTGATCGAGTGCGTCTTTGAGTAAAGGGGACACTGAGGACATTGTAGCTTTGGCAGACAACTAAAAGGGAAAAACAGAATACACAAAAAAGGCATAATGAGAAACAGTTGGATGAAGAGTAGCTAACACACACACACACACACACACACACACACAAGGCTATGTAAGGAATAAGATGACGCATCATTCCAAAGTCCACAACCGCAGGAATCAGACTCCAAAACATCAGCACTTTATTTCCACTAAACAACTCGATTCTGCTCTCACTGCGAGGTTCTCACACTGACTACAGAACCACAAACACCACAAACACCAAGAACACCAGGATTCTATAAAGATTAAATAAAGATTCTATGTAGAACCCTACAACAGAATGTTTCCCTTTTAGAAAGGAAAAAATGTTCTTCAAGGGTTCTTTAAGGAGTCATTAGATAATTAAAGGTTCATATCCTTAACCACCAGAAAGGAACCATTTCCAATGAAAAAGCACCTTGTTGTAGGGTTCTACACAGAACCAATAAGCTTCACACCAAAGGACAAACTGAAGAACCCTTTAAGGTGCTGCATGGAACCATTTCTTCCCACATGGTCAGAAATAAAGTGCTCTTCAAGAGATTTTTAAAGGTGTTTTTGATACTCTGTACAATGTATGTGTTAAAATGTCTTTGTATAGTGTACACACACACACACACACACACACACATATATACTTATACATATATACTTTAATCAGTTACAGTATTTTAGCCATTAGATTTTTTTTTTAATTAATGTTACACTTTGCCAATATGAAGTATAACATCATTAAATGAAAACGTTTTGTCTCTAAACGGCTTCTTTCGTTCTCGTGTGTGTTGAAGGTATCGGACGTATTTGAGGCCGAGATATAAGATAGCGTATAAAATGGTCACTGAGATGGAGTGGAAGTGTTGCCATGGATACAGCGGCGAGGACTGTAACACAGAGAACGGCGGCGGGAACGGAGGATCTGTCACTCAGATTTCCACAGCGAGACCGTGGCCTAAGCCCTTCAACCCGGGACACACAGGACACGGACAGAACGGAGGGAACGGTACGCTTTATATTCTAAAGTCATCTGAATAATTTCATTTAAAAAGTTTATTGACCAAACACCTGGTAGAAAACATTATGCACTATGCTTTATTTTCTCTACCGATGTCTCTACGGCTTTATTATTATTATTATTTGAGAAGTATTATATGACAGTAATGATTTTGTCGTGTTTAGGGAGAGGCGACAGCGACAAGATGAAACAGATGGAGGACAAAATCCAGCGTTTGACTAAAGACCTTCATGACTTGCAGTCGACGTTACGCACCATGAACGAGAAGTTTCAGGAGGAGATGAAAAAACCCGGATCGAGCGGTGGAAAAACGCCGGCGGACGCGGCTCAGCCTGAAATGAAGGAAACGATTCACAACATCCAGACCAAACTGGATCAGCTGGACAATCGGACTCAGGCTCATGATAGAACTCTCGATAGCATCAATAATCACCTGGTTAACGGAAGAGGCGGGAATGATCTGGACGGCCATGATGGAGGCAGATTCAACGTCTTGAAGGAGGAAATCCTGCGCGAGTTGGAACGCCGGGTTTCTCTGTCCTGCACTGCTTGCCAAGCCGGCGTTGACGACCTCCGGAGAGAGCAGCAGAGGGACAGAGAGAGGATCTCAGCTTTGGAAAAGAAGATCAACGACCTGGAACAGAAGAACCGCCAGGTTCTGGATGGACTGCGTCGGGATCTGAGCCGATCTCAAACCTGTTGTGATAAAATCAGGGATCTCGAGACGAATCTCAGGGATATGGATAAGAAGATCACTTCGACTTCCGAGATGTGCACCAGTCTCGAGGATCGTCTGGAGAAAGAGCTTCAAGGAACAGGAGGTGGTGGAGGTTTCGGAGGAGCAGGAGAAAGTGGAGGAGGACAGAGAAGACCGGAGGATACGCTGAACAGTTACCTGGAAGACTTAGAAAGACGGATTAACAGCACAGTGCAGAGGACAGAAGAAAACTGCGCTTACATGGAGAATGATTTGAAGGATTTGTTCCAAAAAGGCCTCATAGACCTACGCAAGGAGATCAACGCTCACCTCGATGTTCAAGACAACAGAATCACAGATATAGTCCTGGACATCGGGATCGTGAAAGAAACCCTGTTTGATCTGGACAAGCGCTTGTCTCGGCTGCAGAATGCCACGTCTCATATGGATCGGAGAATAAACGAATGCTCTTCGTGCCCTGGTTCTAAAAGACCCACGGGAGGAAGTGGAATTAGACCCACCGAAGATACGGATACAGTCAAGTCCCTGGAATGGAGAGTTTTTGCTAACGAGGATGAGATCAAGAGATTTGACACGAGGATCAAAGATCTCTCTGTTTCCGGCGACTCTCTGCTGGATAAAGTGATCGATCTTAGCCATGACGTACGAAAGATCAAAGAGGTGACCGGCGACAACGGTGAACATTTCATTCGTATCATTACCGAAATTGAGAACTGCCAATCAGACCTTTGTAGGACGGTGCAAGATGACCTGAGGAGGCTCAAGAACATCACGAACCATGCCATGGATAAGTGGCAAACGGATATGAATTACATAAAGGGCAAGGTGGATTCGGGATGCTCGGGCGGATGCAGCACCCTGCAAGAGGAAGTGAATAAACTTAAAGAGGATGTGCATAAATGCAAGATCTGTTTGGAGACTACGACAGGACCAGTAACAGAACCAGGAGACCTGGACGGTCCTCAGAAACCCCTCGATGGCCACAGTGTGATCAGCAGCAACAACGCTAACCTCGGATCAATCCAGGGCGAGTTATCAGGAGTCATTTTAACCTTCAGCTCCATCAACGACACTCTGAAAGGTTTGGAGCACAGTGTCCGGAAACACGACAGCGTTATCACCGATCTGGGAAACACAAAGGACAAGATCATCTCCGAGCTTGATAAGATCCAGCAGGAAGTGACGGAGCACATCGAGGACAGTAAGATGCGCTTCGACAACATCGATCGCGACATCAAGCGTTTCGGAAGCAACTTTATAGAGAGAACAGGCAACGGCCTCGACAAGAGGATCACCAAACTCGAAGGGGTTTGTGGTCGACTCGATTCTGTATCTGAGAGCTTACAGAAAATCAAAGAAGGACTGAACAAGCACGTGACGGGGCTGTGGAGCTGCGTAAACGGGCTGAACACGACCGTGATCCACCACAGCAGCTTCATCGACACCATGGAGAGCACACATCTGGATGGCATCCATGGCAAGATCAAACAGCTCAACTCCTCAGTGCAGCATCTTCTCAAGGAGTTCAGGAGCCTGATGGAGCACGACTTCACAGGTTTGTCTTTAAACCACATAATTTATACATGTTTATATATTTATAGAGATTACGCACATGCAGGAGGAGAATCAGGAGAATCACTAAGCACCAGGGTTACATTTCCATCAGTATTGTTTATTGTTTATATTGTTGCCAGGGATCATTATCACTTTGGGATCTAATCAGCCAATCCCAAGCGGAATCATATGGCATCATTGCCAGGCTTTCTTTTTCATTTTTACTAAAGAGCATGACAGGAAATACTGTCTTTAATTACGCAGCATTAGATGAGCTAGCCATTAACAAGCTAATCAGACACCTTAGCTAATTTCAGCGTTATCCCTGCAGCCTTAGCTATCTGACGTTACAGACCTAGTTACTGTTACCTCCCTGAAGTTGATTATTTTCCCGTAATGAATTATGAATTACATTCCACATTTTTTACCTTTTATTCTGGTACAAGCTAAATCTGACTTTCTTTTTTTAGATAAAGCTGTACAGAGAAGGTGTAACGTTTCTTCATCGGTTCCTACAGTCATTATATAAACAGGAAATAGCTTCACTTCACCCTTTTCTGGATCAGATGTCCAAACACAGACAGAGGCGTTTTTACGTTGAAGTGGGTAAAAGGTCATTGTTAACGCTGAGACTCCTGATTTCAGGTCTGCCTGGACCCCCGGGTCCTCAGGGAGAGACAGGTGACAGAGGAATTCCAGGACTTCCAGGACTTGCTGGACCACAAGGACCACCAGGACCAACTGGTAAACCAGGTGTGGAAGGACCAAGAGGACCACCAGGTAAAAAAACATCATGACATTGAAGAAATCAAGAAATAAGTAATAAATTAGTTAAACTAAGTTAGTTGTTTCGATAAATAATACATAAATAATTGCAACAGTAAGATTTCCAGTATTCTTAATAGATAACATTATTTAAAGAAAATAAACTGGGAATCGTACTGTGATGGTGTGTTTTGCAGAAAAAAGGGCAGAAATAAAAATAAAATGACCTTTACAAAGAGTTGTAATGGAGTAATGTAAATAAACACACTCATTATTCGTTTTTTCTGTTTCAGGTCTCAGAGGAGAACGAGGTACGAGCTTTATTTTTATTTTCCAAAAAATCCCTCTGGAACCCTGAAGCTATTTTAGACGTAGCAGATGTTCCTTATCAGATTAGAACTGCAGCTAAGGGTCATTAGTAATGTGTGCGTGTGCGTGTGTGTGTGTGTGTGTGCGTGTGTGTGACGCCAGTGTTTACTAGAAGAAGGGTTTATGTGTTTCAGGACACACACACTGTAGAGGAAAGAGAAAACCATAACTTTGTGCTTCTGTATCCTGAGACGTAAATTAGTACGATATTAAAATATGTTTATTTTGCGATATCTTGTGCTCCAGGTCTCCCAGGCGTCGATGCTAACGTTCCTCAGGTGTCGTTCTCGGCCGCGCTCACGAACCCGATGACTTCATCCGGAACCATAGTGTTTGATAAAATCTTTGTGAATAAAGGAGACTTTTACGATCCACGAACAGGTAAAACCATCAGTCAGAAATTCAACTACTATTATTATTTATTATTTATTTATTATTTATTTATTATTTAATATTATTTAAGAGCAAAGTTTTTACATTTTATTTATTTAATTGTGTAATTAATATATGAACATTTGCTGTTATAGGGAAATGATCCTGTGTGGGGTGATAACAGTAACTCTGCTTCATCACACCACGCTGTCGTGGATTATTTCTCTATAGCAGCACTCCCCCAAGTGTTTTATTCCTTACTTATTATGTTACTGAGGACGCTGATCCTGAGCGTTGTTCTCGTCCTGCAGGAATCTTCACGGCTCCTCGGGATGGTCATTACTTCTTCAGCGCCATTCTGACGGGTCACAAGAACGAGAAGATCGAAGCGGTTCTGTCCAAGTCGAACTACGGGATGGCGCGCGTGGACTCGGCCGGGTATCAGCCCGAGGGCCTGGAGAACAAGCCGGTGGCGGAGACGAAGCCGACGCCCGGATCTCTGGCCGTGTTCAACATCATCCTGCCGCTGCAGATGCACGACACGGTGTGTGTGGACCTGGTGATGGGGAAACTGGCGCACTCGGTCGAACCTCTCACCATGTTCAGCGGCGTTCTGCTCTACGAGGATTACTCATAACCCTGAGATTTCTCAACGACGGGGCCGAACCTCGACCTCCCGAGTCGCACCGTGGACACGCTCACACACGTTTCTGTGATTCTGTTCTTGTGTGAACTCCTGAATTCAGAAGAGGATTTAATTCAATCCATTATATTTACTCTTTCCTTTTGACCTTTTGGAGACGCGTTTTTTACAGAAACTACTGTTTTTTTTATTAATATTATTATTATTATTATTTTTATTATTATTATTGATATGAAAATTATTTCAGATTTTATATAAATCACACAGTGTTATGAATCGTTTTTCACTTTCAGTATAAAAGTAGGCTAAGACTCTCGCTGCAGTTCGTGTGCCGATATCGCTAATCACAATATCCCATCACAATCGTTTATTAATTAGCATTAGGTTTATCATAATATTGTATCTTTATTGTCATTGATCAGCTTCTTGAGCGCGGATAAACTTCTGAGCAGTGCCTCATCTGGGATTCACTAGAAGAAAAACTTCTCTTGCTAGCTAGCATGTAGCCGTGAAGTCATTTATACACACTTTATACACACTTTATACACACTTTATAAGGACACAGTGAGAGTGGAAACGAGCCAGAATTTTCCGGAACGTCAACATTTACCTCAGATGTGTTGGAAAATTACTAAAAGAAAGACTCCATATGACTAAAATTATGCTGTAATTATGGTTAGCATTGACCGCTAACTCAACTTCTATGTTTTCCACTATAGTGAGAAAATCAGCTCTCAGAAAGTTTAAATTTTCATACAAAAGGTGCTATGTTAATAAAACAAATAAAAAAAACCCCACAAAATATGGAACAGATTATGCAGCAGAAAATACAAGCACAGGATTAGCTTTTGTAGCAAAGAACTAGCATAGCTAACACTAGCTAGCAAGTCCCACATGTTAGCTAGCTACATGCAACCATGAAAAGTGCTTCTGTGGATCTACAAACACAAATCTGACTGTTAATCAGAACAGGAAAGAAAATATTCACTGAGAGTCAGCAGTTAGCGCAAATGTTAGCATGCTAATATGTTCCTCAGTCAGAGAGACAGTTCTGTCAGCCATGTTTTTAACCTCTAACCTCTGTGGTGAACAGAATTATGGGGAAAAAACAAAATGTCTGAAATGAGGACATTAAGAAGACTGTTGTGTTTACGCTATGATAGTAATGATGTACAGGTTAAATATATCCTACAACTGATTAGCGGCACATGCCTAGCGCTCACCTGATAAAGTGTGTGTGTGTGAGTGTGTGTGAGTGTGTGTGTGTGAGTGTGTGTGTGTGTGTGTGAGTGTGTGTGTGTGAGTGTGTGTGAGTGAGTGTGTGTGTGTGAGTGTGAGTGTGTGTGAGTGTGTGTGTGTGTTTGGAAAGAAGAGCAAAAAAATAAAAATGCTTTACGTTGGCTGGTAACTATGGAAACCATCGCCATCAATGAACATTATAGAAAAAAGAAAACTCACAATATAATACACACAAGATCTGTCTAAGAATTAAAAATGAGGTTTTAATAAAAACAACGAAATACGATTTCAGGATAAATAAAAAAGGCTAATATTTACAGGCAATGATAAATAAACAAATAAATAAATAAATAAATAAATGACAATTTTCAGGCTTGTAATTTAACTCCATTTCACTTCATCTGACAGAATAGTTAGTGTTCCTCAATGTGAATCAACATTAAAGCGCCTATAAGCAACATTAGCATTAGCATTCTTTTAAGACATTATCTCTCAATGAAGTTTTATAAAAATGGCTACAGCAAAACAACTATGACTACGACTTTAAAGAGCCAATAAAGGATATTAGCGTTAGAGACAATAAGGAATATGATACAAATGAAGCCGAATGATGACAACTTTAAAGGGCCGATAAAGTGTTTTAGCATTAATGTTAGCATTAAGACTGTTACCACTAGCATTAGCACTGAGTTGAGAGCGTTCCCTTAAATCCAGGATGGTCAATGCAGAAAAAATAAATATTTCACATGATGTCAGAGCAACCAGACCAAAACATCGACATTCTCCCTTCATGCATTTCAGCTTTAAAGTGCCTATAAAGAGAATTAGCTTTAGCACTAGCATCTTTGTATGACCTGGTTTGGTAATGAGACAGTGAAAAAGTGCTTACAGCTGAAAGCCAAAGAAATTACGAGTGCGAGTTTAAAGCGACTGTAAAGAGAATTAGCATCAATAGAACATTGTTTTTGTTTGTTTTTTTATGAAAAATTCCAAAGCGATGTCTGACTTCATCACTAACTGTTTGTAACGAGAGGAGATGTTTCTGCTAACCCTCGCCTCGAGTGACGCGTCACGCTGCTCTCGCTCTTCTGCATTACCAGCTGGTATTATTATTATTATTATTATTATTATTATTATTTTGACTCTTTCCCTCAGAAAACACGTTCACTTTGTAAACGGTGGAAACGGAAGCTGAATAACTGAAGCCCGCGTGACGTGTGGCGGCTCCTCGCGGTTTAACCTGTGACTCTGAATGTGTTTGTTGGCAGCACATGTGTTAAATAAAGATATTTAATTTTACACAGCTCCGCCTCTTGTGGGCGTGGCCATGGATCTGTCCTGGGTTTAAATCAGCTGAACTTTCACACTGAGAAAGAAGCAACACGTGGAGTTAACGCTTCCTTCTCCGAAATCCTGGAAAAGTCCTGGAATATTCCGCTTCATTTCCTACGTTTTGGAAAATAATCAGAAATCCACGAGGGTTCAGACGAGTCGTCAGTGTTAATATTAAAATAAAAATATTTTAATGAACTGATTTTAGTTCAGACTTTATATTCATAAAAAAAAAATAAAATAGGGTTATGTAAATATTATTCAGATTAGGAAAGATCATGTGTTTTCTTTATTTATAAATAAGAATATTAACCTTAGCTACTTATTGTACATGATGTAGAGTAATTTAAAGCGACTATAAGGAAGTTTAGCATTAGGATTAGCCTGAAATAAGGCTTAGTGAAAGTGAATGAATGCTTTTTCATCATAATGAATTATTTGTTTTCTTTGTTTTTAGTGAAAAGCACATGAAGTGAATTACGTCATCAGCTAGCAGATTATCAGCTATCAATATCTCATAGGAACCGCTAGTTACTCGCTTAGCTAGCAGACTAGCAGACTACAATCTCCTCATGCATATTGTAAAGTCTAAAAGTTATGGCACCCCATGTTCTCTGTGATGCAGTACATGTACACACACACACACACACACACACACACACCGTCCCAGGCTTACAGTTAGAATACACGGCGCAGGCGTTTGGGACGCAGCCGTCGGTCCTGTAACCCGAGCAGAGCCGCAGCGTGTTCGTTAAACGGGAAAGAAAGCAGCTCGGCTCACTAAAATGTGACGGCCAGTGAGTTTTCACAGCTGTTCGTGTTTAAAAACTCTCCACACGAGCTCTCGGATAAAAACACACACACACACACACACACACACACACACACACACACACACACAATCAAACCGTGTTGCAGACGGAAAACACTCGCTCGCTTTTGTTGCTTTTGTACACACGCCGGATTTTCCAGTGTGTGAGCCAGAAGAGTCGTTTATGGAAAGAGAAATGTTTCTGTATGAATATCACTAACACACACACACCCACACACACACACACACACACACACACATACACACACCCACACACACACATACACACATATACACACACAAATACACACACACACACACACATACACACACACCCACACACACACACACACACACACATATACACACACATATACACACACACACCCACACACACACACACACACACCCACACACACACACATACACACATACATATACACACAAATACACACACATACACATACACACACACACACACACACACACACATACAGGAAAATGATCGTGACATGTGTGTGATATCACTACACACAGATTTAGAGTTTATACAGAAATTAATCATAAATCCATGTTTAAATACATTTATAAATAAACTCCACAGGTTATTATGAAATATAATGAGACATTTAAAATTATATAAAAATATAAATGTAATAAATATACATATGAAATATAAAAACATTTCATTATTAATTTGACATGCGCTGTTTTCTTTTTTTTTTTTGGTGGTTCATTTAATATTAGATTTTATTTTTTAAATGTCTAAAATAATTCTTAAAACATATAAACATTGTGGAAAAAAATAAAATCCAGGCATGGGACGATATATCGTAATAAAGACATGTGAAATGTTTATAAATATTCCATCATCACCTCTGTGTCATCTCCTCTCATATGATCAGGACTCGTTTCCATAGCAACCGACGCAACAGCGATATCGATGCACTGACGGCTGTAATAGCTAGCAGTTAGCTAAGCTGTGGTTTAGATTAGCGTCTTTATGAAGATGATGTCATATCCTGTCTGATTTACGCAGCCAGGTAAAAGTGAAAACAGCAGATTAATAAACCTGATTGTTAAATGGAGTTTAATGCAGACGTAATAAAGATACTGTGATGTAATAAAAAGCCTGGTATCTGATTGGACGGTTATCGCACCAGGAATCACTGCATCACTTCTAGTGCTGAGCTTCAGCATTACAGCTTTAATAACTAACGTCTGTATTACTGGAAAGAAGGAAATGACAGTGTGTGTGTGTGTGTGTGTGTGTGTGTGTGTGTGTGTGTGTGTGTGATGTCATGGGGAGCTGAAAACACTCTGGAGTTTATTAATCTAATACTGTGACCACTTTACCCCCCGCTGTGTAAACTCTGATAGGCACAGAACACACCCTGCTCACTACACAGTGCACCACGCAGGGACGTGTGTGTGTGTGTGTGTGTGTGTGTGTGTGTGTGTGTGTGTGTGTGTGTGTGAGGATGAGGAGGATGAAGCTCGGGTTCCAGTCAGAGACGACGCCTTGTTTGTTTGTTTGCTTGTTTTTGTTTTTTTGTTTAATTAAGATTCTTCATTGAACATAATACAGATTTGGAAAACACCAAACAAAATTCAACTTTAATTAAATAAAATTTCGAACACACACTTGTACACGTTACACACACACACACACACACACACACACACACACACAGAGTTATGGAATGAAATGATTTACAGAGCGAGATCACGTCTGTTTTAATTTTATTTCATTCAAACTGTTGGTTAATTATTTGTTTTGTTTTTATTTACTTTTATTCTTGTATTTCTCCTGCTCCTTTCTTCATTATTATTATTATTATTATTATTATTATTATTATTATTATTATTATTATTATTATGGAACTGAAGCTTCTGTGTGTGATTTTAAGCTGCTGAAAACAGAGCAAATGCAATTTGATATTTATTTTTATACATTTACTTGATACTTCATGTGTAAATTTTCTCACGTATTCAGTGGAATGTAAAGAAGATGAATTGTAGATTTGGCTCATTTTTTAAACAGTGTTGAATATCCAGTGTTTTTATAAATTCCCACAATGCACTGCAGCTGGCTGGCGTCCAGACAACCCGAGCGAGCTGGAACTAAACACTGAGAGCGCAGAGAGCAGGGAAACGTTCTGATCAGGGTTTTTCACTCTCTGTACAGAGTCACATCAGCTCGCTAATGTACCAGCTAGCATGACAGCTGATTAGCATGCTAATTAGTTCACTGGATATTTACTTATTTAGCATTTGGATAATTAGCTAAAGTAGATTACTGACATCATCACCAGAGGAATCAAATATTCTTGGATATTATGAGTATGATTTTGTTCTTGCTAATGTTCACATTTAAGCTCGCTAACTAGCATGAATTTGATCACTCATTCTTCCTGAAGTCCACAGTGACGCTACGTCCCTCATCTGACCATCGTCCCCTTACGCCCTTAAAAGGGAACTCAACTAAGGGCAAGTGTACGAGGGAGTGTTATAAATGCAGATTTGGACGAGGCCCGGAATGCTTACGAATTAAAGCCTCTTTAATGTAAAGATGATATATTTCTATATTTATGTTGTTAAAGCTGCTGATCAGCAGGAACGTGACGTTTATTAAAAAAAAAAAAAAAAAAAAAACGCACGTGATTTTCCTGAACATCTGCATCTTCAGCTCTGTTTTCGCTGAACGATCCCGTCGTAGCCGTGAACACCGCATTTCTTTCCCGCAATCTGGCAGCCAAATGTGAGCGCTTCCTGTAAAGACCCTCCTGCAGGAGAGAGGGAGCGGAAAACAACAACACTTCATTCACTTCTTCACTCACTTTTAATTCCAAACACATGAGCCGCATTATTATTATTATTATTATTATTATTATAAAAAACCATGTCTGTGTTTCCACTCGGCTGTGTGGGCGTGACCCTGTGTCGGCAAATTTGCATATTCAGGAGAGACGCTTGATTGACAGACGCTTTGTTAATAAGCATCACATCACCGACCCTAAAAATCCTCAAAGCTTTGGATCTCAGTGATGATGTTTCAGATCACATTAAAGAATTACAGAACCAATCAATTTCACAGCTCATGAATATGTAATTAGAGGCAGACTGTGATTCGCTGGAGTCAATCAGAATCGGAATCATTCTACTGTTATGATATATAAGTAATAAACACTGTGTGTGTGTGTGTGTGTGTGTGTTGAAGCAGAGTTACTGTTACCACCCTGAAGTTGATTATTTTCCTAAAGCCGCACATCCCTCAGTGTTTTATTCCTCTTACACCACAGCACTTTACCAACGATTACAATTTAAAACAATTTAATCGTTATAGCAGCTATAAACACTCGTTCCCTCACCTGCGTCTCTTTATTCTCTCTCTTCCAGTTAATAAGAGAAAAATAAATCGCAGCTTGTTAAAGTTACAGCTTTAACTCTGACTGTTACACAGCGCTGACACTGGAGACTCCTTCCATCAATGTTACATAAGCCTGTGATTTGCAGCTGCACTGCTGTCAGCTGCCACTGCAGTGTGGATTGTTTTCCTATAACAGCATGCCCCGGTGTGTTTTATTCCTGACTGAACACGTATTAGAACGGTTATTACCGTTAGACAGGCTGTAAATGACCGAGGCGTTAAACGTGTCTCCAGCTCCCAGTGTGTCCACCAGTTTCTCAGGAGGAAAAGCGTCAGAGTGCAGTACGGCACCATCAGGACCCATCGCGTCGGCACCGTTCTCCGCCCAGGCACAGATCAGCACAGCCCTGAACACAGGAGCTCACACATAAACCATCACGGAGAACTGGAACTGAATCTCAATCTCCTGTTCACACACCGTTTACTCCGTATATGATCAGAAATAATGCAACGGTGTGAGACTGTGCTCCTGAAATGGACGGCGCGGTTGTTAAAAAGTCTGATTTAGATCGGATTTAATGAGCTCCTGGCTCATTTTGTGAGTTACACACAGAGCGCACTTATCACTTTATAAAAACAGTGGTTTATGGCAATCAGATTTTTGAAACAGACTTTATCACGCAGCTGGGATGTAGAACTATAGCTCTGTAGTGACATCTAGTGGAGAATAAAGTACATCACCGCTTTAGAAATAAATCTAATTCCACCATCAGTTAAAGTCCAGGTGAAGTCTGTCTTCATTAAAACACAGAAAGCAACACTTTATTACAGTCTGTAAATAACAAATAAACCTGAATATATATTTTCCCTCTAGAGCAGTGCGTCTCAAACTGTTCCGGCTACAGAACCCTTTTCAATGATCTTTAATCACTGAAAACTATTAATATGTACGAAAAAGAGGAAAAGTTACAAACAATGTTCATATGAATGCTGTTAATCGTGTTAAGTGTATGAACAGGATATTATTATATATTATTATTATATATTCAGTGTTACAGATTGTTTTAGAGGTTTATTTCTTACCCTTCTTTCACACGGCTGTAAAACCCCTTCACTGCACTGGACGCCGACTGAAACCCGAAATGCATCGCCAGGTCTTTACTCACAAACACCTGCACGGCACACAGGAATACACAGGTTTATAGTTTTAAATACTTAACATAATGCAGTAAAGTCGGACTGCGGTAAAGTCGGACAGTAGTAAAGTCGGACTGCGGTAAAGTCGGACTGCGGTAAAGTCGGACTGTAGTAAACTCGGACTGTAGTAAAGTCGGACTGCGGTAAAGTCGGACTGCGGTAAACTCGGACTGTAGTAAAGTCGGACTGCGGTAAAGTCGGACTGTACCACGTCTCCATGGGGGAAGAGCTGATAGAGCGAGGGGCGGGTTTTCTCGATCTCCACGGAGATGGTGATCCTGTTCTTCTCCTCCTGTGTGGCGTTGTAGAGTTTCACCTGCTCGATCATCTTCACCTGTTCATCAGCGTTACGACCCTGAACACACACACACGCGTGCGCACACAAACACACACGCACACACACACAAACACACACGCACACACACACATGCACACACAAACACACACACGCGCACACACAAACACACGCGCGCACACACAAACACACACGCGCGCACACACACACTCTTTTGTATCTCTGTCTGTCAATCACTTTAAACATGTTTCACTATTTCAGTAAAAAATAAAACAAATAAAAGATCATTTTCACCTCAAAGTGAATCCACTTGTAGTGACTGAGATCCAGCTTTGAGAAATCATCTGCACAAACATCAGGCAGGTTTCTGATTCAACAGAGATGAGAAATCAGGAAACTCATCTCACACACACACGCACACACACACACAGACACACACACACACACAGACACACACACACAGACACACACACACACAGAGAGACACACACACAGAGAGACACACACACAGACACACACACACAGACACACACACAGAGACACACACACACAGAGAGACACACAGAGAGACACACACACACACACACACAGACACACACAGAGAGACACACACACACAGACACACACACACAGAGACACACACACAGACACACACACACACACACAGAGACACACACACACACACACACACAGAGCTCCTGTGTAATATGAGCTTTAAATATAACGGTGGGGGGCCAAAATTTCTGCTCCATTCCTTACACAGATGTTATAAATATATAACATATATTATTATTAATAATATATAAGCTCTTTATAATTTAAAACATGTATTATTAAGTATTATTAATTATTAAAAGAGATATGTTTAGAACGAGTGCAGTGAAGAGCATCGTTAAGCGTTGTGTAGTGTTTTATACCTTTAAGAGAATCTCATTAATAAGTGTTCAGCGTTATAATCTGTTCATTCGATCGTTAACATCGTTATTAAAATATTATTCAGTGAATTTAACTGTTATAACATAATATTAATTACTATAAAGAATAACATTAAAATATTGTTTTTAACTATTATTCCGTTTAATTATTTTAATGTCAAGAGCCTGTGTGCGTTTGTGCTTTTGTGTCTGATAAACAACAAACATTTAAAAATACATCTTAGGACATAATTAGATTTAAAATTAATTATGAAATTATTATTTCATCTACAACAGTTCAATTAGGAACAAATGTGGCTGATTAGCATATGAATTAGCATATGAATTAGCATAGTGATTTGTTAACAATGTTAATTAAAGTGAATTAATTCAGTTCCACTGCAGGCTTTTAATAACCTTGTGTTTATGACAATACTGACATACAACACTGATTAATGCTAAATAATGCTAGCTAACCAAAGCTAGCCACCTGTTAGCTAGCAGCTACAGGTCTGTTCTCCTCTGGAATTTCGTTATCCTGATTAGCGCAGGCCTACAGAGGACTGATCGTCACATATTAGCGTATGATGGTCATGTGATTGTCGAGATTATTTCAGATTATTTTTATTGTTATTAACGTCTTACGTGTCATAGAGAACCACGGTGCGAGAACCCGACTTTTGACAAACAATACAACACGCACACGGCGTCTCGCCACACTGCTGCCACGCTACACCAGAAATATCCACACCGCGGCGGCTAAAATCACCCACGATGAAGCTAACAACATAGAGAAAAGCACAAGGTCAGGTTTATTGAGTTAGCGTACGCATCACTGCGCCACCTAGTGCTAACATGGAGAACTGCAGCAGGATTATTCACCAGGATGTTCCTGCTTTCCCATATTCATGTTAGCACACATGCTAACTTCCCTTCACCACTCAGAAGTAAGTATCAGTTCACTTCGCTGCTCGAGTGTGCACTTCCAAGGGGACGAGTGTGTAGGGGAAGTGAACTGAACGCTTTAGCTGAAGTGATTTTCCTCTCAGATTTACTCCCTGAGCTCGCTAACTCACTAACACGCTAGACTAGCTAGTGTTCTAATTAATTAGCAGAGTTCTTGCTAAATAATTAGCCAGTGTGCTAACTAACTAATTTACTAACTGCAATATAATGCTGTTTTTAATTATCATTTGCTATCACACAGATTAGCCGGCTTAATATTCTTTTTGTTAATTATAGCTAGCTTGCTTACTAACTAGCACAGTGCAGTACATTAGCGTTTTATAAAGTATTTTACACTTACGCCTGGAAATTAACTAGCTTACTAGCAACCTGTCTCTGGAACTAGCATGCTAATCAAATGTTCACTCAAGTGTTTCTGATTACAAACTGTGACATCGCTGCCGACTTCATCCCCATCTAACGCTCATCTGATGAACTTCAGAGAACGGCCCTTACGATGGACAAGTACAATCAGTCAAGGGGAAGTGGACAAGGGCGCATGAACAGCAGGATTGGAACAGGACCCGTGTGTGTGTGAAGAAGTGTAGCTGTTTCTCTTCAGACAGCAAGCAAGAACGCGTGCACGCGCACACACACACACACACACACACACACACACACACACACACACACACAAACCTGTTCATGTGCAGGATGGTGCGTGTGCCGCTGCTCTGGCTGCTGATGACGACGGAGGCGGGGCATGAGCACTGAGCATGCTCAGTAACAAGAGACACGTCAACGTGGTACATTTTAAAATCATTCAGGATGAAGCTGAAGTGAACAAAGTATTTAAGAGTGTATTTAACACATACACACACGCGCACTCACACACACACACACACACGCTCTAAAAAATCCTTGTAAAGTGCCCTGTACCCAGCACAGTATGGGTCGGTACAGTAAAGGATGGTATGGTACAGTATGTTATGGTACGGTACGGTACAGTATGGTACAGTATAGTATGTTATGGTACGGTATGGTACAGTATAGTATGTTATGGTACGGTACGGTACAGTATGGTACAGTATAGTATGTTATGGTACGGTATGGTACAGTATAGTATGTTATGGTATGGTATGGTACGGTATGTTATGTTATGGTACGGTACGGTACAGTATGGTACAGTATAGTATGTTATGGTACGGTACGGTACAGTATGGTACAGTATAGTATGTTATGGTACGGTACGGTATGTTATGGTACGGTATGGTACAGTATAGTATGTTATGGTATGGTACGGTACGGTATGTTATGTTATGGTACGGTACGGTACAGTATGGTACAGTATAGTATGTTATGGTACGGTACGGTACAGTATGGTACAGTATAGTATGTTATGGTACGGTACGGTATGTTATGGTACGGTATGGTACAGTATAGTATGTTATGGTACAGTATAGTATGTTATGGTACGGTACGGTACAGTACGGTATGGTACGGTATAGTATGTTATGGTACGGTACGGTATGTTATGGTACGGTACGGTACAGTATGGTACAGTATAGTATGTTATGGTACGGTACAGTATGTTATGGTACGGTATGGTACAGTATAGTATGTTATGGTACAGTATAGTATGTTATGGTACGGTACGGTACAGTACGGTATGGTACGGTATAGTATGTTATGGTACGGTACGGTACGGTATGGTACAGTATAGTATGTTATGGTACGGTACGGTATGTTATGGTACGGTATGGTACGGTATGGTACAGTATAGTATGTTATGGTACAGTATAGTATGTTATGGTACGGTACGGTACAGTACGGTATGGTACGGTACGGTACAGTATGGTACAGTATAGTATGTTATGGTACGGTACGGTACAGTATGGTACAGTATAGTATGTTATGGTACGGTACGGTACAGTACGGTATGGTACGGTACGGTACAGTATGGTACAGTATAGTATGTTATGGTACGGTACGGTATGTTATGGTACGGTACGGTATGTTATGGTACGGTACGGTACGGTATGGTACAGTATAGTATGTTATGGTACGGTACGGTATGTTATGGTACGGTACAGTACAGTATAGTATGTTATGGTATGGTATGGTACAGTATAGTATGTTATGGTACGGTACGGTATGTTATGGTACGGTACGGTATGTTATGGTACGGTACGGTACGGTATGGTACAGTATAGTATGTTATGGTACGGTATGGTATGTTATGGTACGGTACGGTACGGTATGGTACAGTATAGTATGTTATGGTACGGTACGGTATGTTATGGTACGGTACAGTACAGTATAGTATGTTATGGTATGGTATGGTACAGTATAGTATGTTATGGTACAGTATGGTACAGTATAGTATGTTATGGTATGGTACGGTACGGTATGGTACAGTATAGTATGTTATGGTACAGTACGGTATGTTATGGTACGGTACGGTATGTTATGGTACGGTACGGTACAGTATGGTACAGTACGGTATGTTATGGTACGGTATGGTATGTTATGGTACGGTACAGTACAGTATAGTATGTTATGGTATGGTATGGTACAGTATAGTATGTTATGGTACAGTATGGTACAGTATAGTATGTTATGGTATGGTACGGTACGGTATGGTACAGTATAGTATGTTATGGTACGGTACGGTATGTTATGGTACGGTATGGTACGGTATGGTACAGTATAGTATGTTATGGTACAGTATAGTATGTTATGGTACGGTACGGTACAGTACGGTATGGTACGGTACGGTACAGTATGGTACAGTATAGTATGTTATGGTACGGTACGGTACAGTATGGTACAGTATAGTATGTTATGGTACGGTACGGTACAGTACGGTATGGTACGGTACGGTACAGTATGGTACAGTATAGTATGTTATGGTACGGTACGGTATGTTATGGTACGGTACGGTATGTTATGGTACGGTACGGTACGGTATGGTACAGTATAGTATGTTATGGTACGGTACGGTATGTTATGGTACGGTACAGTACAGTATAGTATGTTATGGTATGGTATGGTACAGTATAGTATGTTATGGTACGGTACGGTATGTTATGGTACGGTACGGTATGTTATGGTACGGTACGGTACGGTATGGTACAGTATAGTATGTTATGGTACGGTATGGTATGTTATGGTACGGTACGGTACGGTATGGTACAGTATAGTATGTTATGGTACGGTACGGTATGTTATGGTACGGTACAGTACAGTATAGTATGTTATGGTATGGTATGGTACAGTATAGTATGTTATGGTACAGTATGGTACAGTATAGTATGTTATGGTATGGTACGGTACGGTATGGTACAGTATAGTATGTTATGGTACAGTACGGTATGTTATGGTACGGTACGGTATGTTATGGTACGGTACGGTACAGTATGGTACAGTACGGTATGTTATGGTACGGTATGGTATGTTATGGTACGGTACAGTACAGTATAGTATGTTATGGTATGGTATGGTACAGTATAGTATGTTATGGTACAGTATGGTACAGTATAGTATGTTATGGTATGGTACGGTACGGTATGGTACAGTATAGTATGTTATGGTACGGTACGGTATGTTATGGTACGGTACGGTACGGTACAGTATAGTATGTTATGGTACAGTATGGTACAGTATAGTATGTTATGGTACAGTATAGTATGTTATGGTACGGTACGGTACGGTATGGTACAGTATAGTATGTTATGGTACGGTACGGTATGTTATGGTACGGTACGGTACAGTATGGTACAGTATAGTATGTTATGGTACAGTATAGTATGTTATGGTACGGTACGGTACAGTACGGTATGTTATGGTACGGTACAGTATGGTACAGTATAGTATGTTATGGTACGGTACGGTATGGTACAGTATAGTATGTTATGGTACGGTACGGTACAGTACGGTATGTTATGGTACGGTACAGTATGGTACAGTATAGTATGTTATGGTACGGTACAGTATGGTACAGTATAGTATGTTATGGTACGGTACGGTACAGTATAGTATGTTATGGTACAGTACGGTACGGTATGGTACAGTATAGTATGTTATGGTACAGTATAGTATGTTATGGTACGGTACAGTACGGTATGTTATGGTACGGTACAGTATGGTACAGTATAGTATGTTATGGTACGGTACAGTATGGTACAGTATAGTATGTTATGGTACGGTACAGTATGGTACAGTATAGTATGTTATGGTACGGTACAGTATGGTACAGTATAGTATGTTATGGTACGGTACGGTATGTTATGGTACGGTATGGTACAGTATAGTATGTTATGGTACAGTATAGTATGTTATGGTACGGTACGGTACAGTACGGTATGTTATGGTACGGTACAGTATGGTACAGTATAGTATGTTATGGTACAGTATAGTATGTTATGGTACAGTATAGTATGTTATGGTACAGTACGGTACGGTATGTTATGGTACGGTACAGTATGGTACAGTATAGTATGTTATGGTACGGTACAGTATGGTACAGTATAGTATGTTATGGTACGGTACAGTATGGTACAGTATAGTATGTTATGGTACGGTACGGTATGTTATGGTACGGTATGGTACAGTATAGTATGTTATGGTACAGTATAGTATGTTATGGTACGGTACGGTACAGTACGGTATGTTATGGTACGGTACAGTATGGTACAGTATAGTATGTTATGGTACAGTATAGTATGTTATGGTACAGTACGGTACGGTATGTTATGGTACGGTACAGTATGGTACAGTATAGTATGTTATGGTACGGTACGGTATGGTACAGTATAGTATGTTATGGTACGGTACGGTATGGTACAGTATAGTATGTTATGGTACAGTACGGTACGGTATGGTATGGTACGGTACGGTATGGTACAGTATAGTATGGTATGGTACAGTATAGTATGTTATGGTACGGTACGGTATGGTACAGTATAGTATGTTATGGTACGGTACAGTATGGTATGGTACGGTACGGTATGTTATGGTACGGTACAGTATGGTACAGTATAGTATGTTATGGTACGGTACGGTATGGTACAGTATAGTATGTTATGGTACGGTACGGTATGGTATGGTACGGTACGGTATGTTATGGTACGGTACAGTATGGTACAGTATAGTATGTTATGGTACGGTACGGTACGGTATGGTATGGTACGGTACGGTATGGTACAGTATAGTATGTTATGGTACAGTATAGTATGTTATGGTACGGTACAGTATGGTACAGTATAGTATGTTATGGTACGGTACGGTATGGTACAGTATAGTATGTTATGGTACGGTACGGTACGGTATGGTATGGTACGGTACGGTATGGTACAGTATAGTATGTTATGGTACAGTATAGTATGTTATGGTACGGTACAGTATGGTACAGTACGGTATGTTATGGTACGGTACAGTATGGTACAGTATAGTATGTTATGGTACGGTATGGTACAGTATAGTATGTTATGGTACAGTACGGTACGGTATGGTATGGTACGGTACGGTATGGTACAGTATAGTATGTTATGGTACAGTATAGTATGTTATGGTACGGTACAGTATGGTACAGTATAGTATGTTATGGTACGGTACGGTATGGTACAGTATAGTATGTTATGGTACGGTACGGTATGGTACAGTATAGTATGTTATGGTACGGTACGGTATGGTACAGTATAGTATGTTATGGTACGGTACGGTATGGTACAGTATAGTATGTTATGGTACGGTACAGTATGGTACAGTATAGTATGTTATGGTACGGTACGGTACGGTATGGTATGGTACGGTACGGTATGGTACAGTATAGTATGTTATGGTACAGTATAGTATGTTATGGTACGGTACAGTATGGTACAGTATAGTATGTTATGGTACGGTACGGTATGGTACAGTATAGTATGTTATGGTACGGTACGGTATGGTATGGTACGGTACGGTATGTTATGGTACGGTACAGTATGGTACAGTATAGTATGTTATGGTACGGTACGGTATGGTATGGTACAGTATAGTATGTTATGGTACAGTATAGTATGTTATGGTACAGTATAGTATGTTATGGTACGGTACAGTACAGTATGGTACAGTATAGTATGTTATGGTACAGTATAGTATGTTATGGTACGGTACAGTATGGTACAGTATAGTATGTTATGGTACAGTATAGTATGTTATGGTACGGTACGGTATGGTACGGTACAGTATGTTATGGTACGGTACAGTATGTTATGGTACGGTACGGTATGTTATGGTACGGTACAGTATGTTATGGTACGGTATGGTACGGTACGGTATGTTATGGTACGGTACGGTATGTTATGGTACGGTACAGTATGTTATGGTACGGTACAGTATGTTATGGTACGGTACAGTATAGTATGTTATGGTACGGTACGGTATGTTATGGTACAGTACGGTACGGTACGGTATGGTACGGTACAGTATAGTATGGTACAGTATAGTATGTTATGGTACAGTATGGTACAGTATAGTATGTTATGGTACAGTACGGTACGGTACGGTATGTTATGGTACGGTACAGTATGGTACAGTATAGTATGTTATGGTACAGTATGGTACAGTATAGTATGTTATGGTACAGTACGGTACGGTACGGTATGTTATGGTACGGTACAGTATGGTACAGTATAGTATGTTATGGTACAGTATGGTACAGTATAGTATGTTATGGTACAGTACGGTACGGTACGGTATGTTATGGTACGGTACAGTATGGTACAGTATAGTATGTTATGGTACAGTATGGTACAGTATAGTATGTTATGGTACAGTACGGTACGGTACGGTATGTTATGGTACGGTACAGTATGGTACAGTATAGTATGTTATGGTACGGTACAGTATGGTACAGTATAGTATGTTATGGTACGGTACGGTATGGTACAGTATAGTATGTTATGGTACGGTACGGTATGGTATGGTACGGTACGGTATGTTATGGTACGGTACAGTATGGTACAGTATAGTATGTTATGGTACGGTACGGTATGGTATGGTACAGTATAGTATGTTATGGTACAGTATAGTATGTTATGGTACAGTATAGTATGTTATGGTACGGTACAGTACAGTATGGTACAGTATAGTATGTTATGGTACAGTATAGTATGTTATGGTACGGTACAGTATGGTACAGTATAGTATGTTATGGTACAGTATAGTATGTTATGGTACAGTACGGTACAGTTGGAGATCAGATCGGGGGTTAATGAAGAGCACTTACTCAGCAATTGGTCCTGCAGCCAGAGACCCCATGAAGGCACAGGGAGCACCGAGCAGAGACAGAACCGTGCAGGAGTTCGAGGCGTTCCCACCTCGCTGCCACCTCTGAGACACACATCTGTAACACACACACACACACACACACACACGCACACACACACGTGCGCACACACACACACATATTTAATGGAGCTCTGTCTATATACGAGCTCTGATCAGAAAATCATATCTACTCATTTTTAACATAATTTTTTTTTTCTGGAGAGTATAATCCTCTCTCTGACGTCAGCGGTGACGTCACTGGGTGGCGCTGTGAGGGGCGTGTCTCCTGAGCGCTTCAGCAGAGATCAGGCCCCGCCCACATTCGGTTTCGGATGAATGAACTGCAAAGGCCACAGTGATCAGTGTGTGGCTTGAGTTTATTAACCACATCATTCACTCCTTCATTATTTCAGATCCAAAAGCTTGCGAAAGCTGCATGAGCAGAAGGCTGTAAACATTTATGACAGTGTTATAATGAGTTATAACAGTGTCACGCTGTTGAGTCTTCCTGACATTGCTCAGGTGTGCACTGTGCTGATGGAGGTCACAGGGTTATATTAAAGTTATATTAGCTGTTATCTAAATTAGCCTTGCAGTGCTCAGCTACACTGCAGCAGTAATGAGCTTAATGAGCAGTAATGAGCAGTAATGAGCTTCTCTCTGGAAAACCGCCCCTTTAACATGCACACAGCAGCACGAGCTGAACTTTAGCCCTGACTCCGCTCTCCACCGCGCCGTTACAGAGCACAGGATAAAACACGCACTGACATTATTCCATTATTTTACTCAGTATAGAAACCTGGTGTCCGTGTCCTCTTCCGGAAATTTATCCACCACGTTAATGATGTCCAAACACACCAAACCGACACACAGGATCTTCTTCTGCTCCATGTTCCACTCTGTGTGTGTGTGTGTGTGTGTGGGGTGTGATGGGTGGTGTGTCGGTGGTGTGGTGTGGTGTGTGTGTGGTGTGGTAAGTGGAACATGGACTGGAGGTGAAAGGTAAACCGTGCCGCGCTCTGATTGGTCAAAAGGCAGGAAGGGCGGAAGTCAGCGTGTGCGTGCGTTCAAAGCGCTCTGAATCTCCAACTTCCGGGTTTGAACTGATGTAATTTTACAATTTTACGATTAAATATGTTTTTGTAAAAAAAAATAAAACTATTAATGTTTAAAAAACAAGGGCATAACACTTTATTAATATTATTATTATTATTATTATTATTATTATTATTATTATTATTATTAGCACGGGACGCTTCGGTTTTCCGAAAAGTGCCGAGTTTGTACGAAAGCTTTAGCGCGCGCGCTCCGGTTAAAAGAAACGTCTGAAAAGATCTTTTAGCGTGAATAAAGTTAAACACGAGCTGAGTGCATAACTCTTCTATACCCGAGTCACTTAACACTGTAAGTGTTTATCAGTTTAAACAATTCTTATTTATTATATAGTTTATTTATAATAGATTCTAATAAAACTGCATATTCACACGCGGTGATGATGTGAAGAATAGAGTGTGATCACGTGTGAAAATAAAATAAGAACTCACTACATGTGGAAAATCCATTACATGTGAAGTTGATATGTTTTCTGTGAAGTTTTTATGTCTCACTTCTCAGACACACACACATTAGTGCACACAGAGGTCAGGGGTTAGACCTGATCCCCTGATCCCCTGATCCCCCGATCCCCTGATCCACTGATCCCCCGATCCACTGATCCCCTGATCCCCCGATCCCCCGATCCCCTGATCCCCTGCAGTGACAGCAGCCCACAGCTGGGATCTGCAGTGAGAGCTCAGACAGCTTCCTGACAGCAGGCCTGGGTGTTAAATCCTGTTCTAGAAACCGCCTGCTGTTGCCATGGAGACCAATTCAACACTACACACACTGCAGGCTGTGTTTAAGAGCAGCAGAGTGGATCAGTCTGTCTCCCACAGACGCAGCATTTCTGTCTGATTTGTCCCGGGATAAGGTCAGTGTGAACGCTCTGTTCCCCTCCGTCACAGCAGCGTGAGTCATTCTGATCATTACACACTTTCTGCTTCACAAACTGATATTATATTTATTTATCTAACACATTAGAGCTGTTTATACCTCAATTTTCCATCTACACAAACCCAAACCGGATAAACTGCCAATTTCTGATTAACACACAACACTTTTCTTAGTTTAAATGTATTTTTTTTGTTCAGGTTACAGAGATTTACATTAAATCCAGTGAATGAACAGTGATTAATTACACTTAAACTCTAACCCTGAAATAAAAACCTGCATTTAATGAAGAATCTGTGCTTTACTGGAGCTGAGAGTGAGGAAGGAAATAAAGGCTATAGAGAAAGAAGGACAGGAAGACGAGTGGGAAATGAAAGAGTTAGGAGAGAGAGAGAGAGAGAGAGAGAGAGAGAGGAATAGTGTATGTATGTCTGTATGTAAGAACAGAGTTCCTTCATGGGAAAATATTTCTGTGTAAATAAATGTATATATTCACAATCAGAACAAAACTCATTATTATTATTATTACATTATTACTTAGTATTTATACTGCAGTTTATTCTCTAATAAACATCAACATGGATGTTTTCTAAAAACTATCTGCATATATTGTATAAATATAGTTTGAAATATATTGATTTTCCATATGAGAAGAGAGAAAGAAAGAAGGAAAAAGAGGAGAAAACAAACAGGAGAAAAGAGAAGGAAGGGAGAAATACAGGGGAAAGAATGAGGAAGAGAAGGAAAGAGAAAGAAAGCAGGTTTTCAGGGCCGTGAGTAGACAAAGGAACCCGGCGTGTTATCCTGTCAGAGGTCCCAGATAAGAGTGTGCACTAACCTTCCCATCATGCACTGCAGAACGGAAAGGGGCGGAGCCTGTAGTAGATTACGGATATATGTTGATGAGATGATGTAAAGCAGAAATGTGGAATGTAAAGACGAGGTGTAATGATGATCTTCTGGACTGAGTATTAACCCCTGCTTCTCTCTCTCTGGATGTTCAGATGTCTGAAGGAGGTGGAGAGGAGACGACAACGACGATGACGACGATGATGAAGATGAAGAGTGCAGTGGCTGAGGGTCGTCTGGAGGTTCTGCAGATCTACAAGCTCCTGCAGTTAGTGCGGGAGGGAAATAAAGCTCAGGTGGAGAAGATGGTGCGTCTCGGTGTGCCCAACCTGATCAGCCTGACAGAACCGAGCGAGGGAACCGGTGTCCTTCACCAGACCTCCATCTCCAACGACCTGGACATGGCTGAGCTCCTCCTGTCTCTGGGAGCTCACCCTGATGTCCAGGATAAGAGAGGACGCACTCCAGTGATACTCGCCGCAGAACTCGGCCATGACGCCATGCTGGCTCTCCTGGCGAAGAACCACGCTGACATGAACCTGGTGGATAACGAGGGGAAAGGTGCGCTGGGTTCTTTAGAACTTTTGAGATCTTTATTATTATGATTATTGTCATTTTTGTCTCCTGTGTGTCTCACTGTGCAGGAGTGCTGTTTTACTGCATCTCTCCGTCGCAGAGGCACACACGCTGCCTGCAGGTGGCGCTCAGCAACAAAGCGGACGTCAACAACGTGTCCAACGCGGGGAAACCGGTGTTCCTGCTCGCCTGTGAGCACGCCAGCGAGTGTGAGAACATCTGCATCAGGATTTTAGAGGGCGGAGCTGATCCCAACGCCACCGATCAGGTCTCTCCTCCTACTGAACGTGTAACTCTGATAAAATACAATTCCAACATGAATATTTCCAATATTTAAACCTTCTGAACTCCTCCTAGACGCCTGAAACTACACATGCACTGCTTATGATCACAAAACTCAAACCAATCACAAAACAATATGCTAATATATGCTAATTATTAAAAATCTGAGGAAAACATTGTCGTAAAATTACAACTCCAGGATATCTTATTCTCTCATAACAAATTTTATTTACCTTATTTCTTAACATGAATCATTATTGCCATTTAAACTCATCAAGAATATAAGAAAATGCAGTTTTGCATATTTTTGCATATTCATATATATTTGTAGATGCTAGCATTTTTAATAAGAATAAATGGGTAAGAGAAATTCTGTTGACTTTTATTAGTCTTTTTGAGCTAGTCTCTGTGTCTGTGTGTGTGTGTGTGTGTGTGTGCGTGCAGGTAACAGGGCGGACGGCTCTGATGGAAGCGGCGAGGGCCGGCTCAGTGGCGTTAGTGAGACACATCCTGCAGAGAGGAGGAAACCCGAACACGGCGGATAAACAGCAGCAGAACGCCGCTCAGCTCGCTGCAGCCGGAGGATTCTTCCAGGCAAGAGACTGTAAAATAATCCAATCTGTAAAATAATCCAATCTGTAAAATAATCCAATCTGTAAAATAATCCAATCTGTAAAATAATTCGATCTGTAAAATAATCTGTGCTGTAAAATAATAAAACACTGTGCCAGGATTCTTCTTCATATACTTCTGCATACAAACCTGATTTATTATTATGATGTTACTATATTATTATGTCTATTATGATTCTTTGAATAAATAATTTTGCGAGCTAGTGTTGGAGCTGTCAGTGACCAGGCTGATTATTTAACAGTGTGTCGTTATTATATTGTTGTTTGTTAGGTGTTGCGTGTGTTGTCAGCGTACCAGGCTGATTTCAGTGCGGCGTGTGTGGAGGGAAACTCGGCTCTGCACGTGTCTGCAGCTGGAGGTCACACTGAGTGCTGCAGGTTTCTGGCACAGAGAGGTGTGTTACAGAGCATCAGTTCTGTCATTATTCACGCTCTCTCTAACTGTAACTAATGAGAGTAATCTACTTCACCTCCAGGATGCTACCCGAAGCTGAAGAACATGAACGGTTTGGTTCCACGTCAGATCGCAAAAGCACACGGCCACAGGGCGGCGCTGAAGGAGCTGCAGAAGGCAGAGCGAGTGTTTACAAAGTTCTCCAAACCCGGAGTGGTTAATCCCAACGAGCTCTGGGCTCTCACACTGCACGACTGGTCATGTGAACATGAGGAAGCGCTGAGGAACGCCTTCCAGCTCGCCGAGGAGGCCGACGCTCCTGTGGAGAAAGTCTCAAGGGAGAAGTTTGCGTACGTCCTGCAGGAACATCACGCTCCCGTGGATCAGGAGCACCTGCAGAAGATCATCGCTGACCACGACAAGAAGCATGAAGGTGTGATTAACATCAGCGACTTCTTCAAGGGACTGCAGTACCTTCAGAAAGCGTACGTCCTGTCGTCCTACGAGCCCAAGACGAAGAAGAAGAAAGGCGGGAAAGGCAGAAAGGGCGGGAAAGGGAAGATGAAGAAAGGGAAGTCTGTGGTTCCTCTGCCCATCTGCACACTTCCTCCAGACATCATGGAGAAAAGACCAGACGGCGGTCCGCAGTTCATGATTGAGAGTTATCAGCCCTTCACCGATACCAAGCGATTCGACCGTGACCGTCCGCCTTCTCACCCCGTGGAGGACGACTCGGCCTGGTACGTGGACGAGCCGCAGAAGATCTACACCAACATCAACCGCTGTGTCCGAACCGGAGACTTCGAGTCGCTGTGTTTAGCGTTCAGTCAGCGTCTCCCCGTGGACATCAGAGACCGCTTCTACAAAACACCGCTCATGGCTGCATGCAGCAGCGGGAGCTACGAGATGGCCGAGTTCCTCATCACACTCGGGTACTGAGCACAACAACACAGCTACTGTACACACACAGAACGACAAAAATAACACACTAACATGCAGGTTTATGTTTATATATATATATATATATATATATATATATATATATATATACATACATATATATATATATATATATATATATATAAAATGTGTGTGTGTGTGTGCGTGTGTGTGCAGGGCAGATGTGAACGCCTGTGATCAGTTTAAATGGACTCCTCTTCATCACGCGTGTCACGCTGGACAGCAGGACATCAT
>NC_069719.1:29335463-29337963 GCF_027358585.1 Pangasianodon hypophthalmus
CTCTCTCACACACACGCACACACACACAGGACGAGTTTAATCCTGAGTGCTGAAGGTAAGATTACAATTTTATTTCTATTTCAGTTCTCTTTCATCTCTCTGAGTCTTTTAGCGACTTTACCACTAGTGTGTTTATCCCTCCTTCTCTCTCTCTCTCTCTCTCTCTGTGCGTGTGTGTGTGTGTTGTGCGTATTTTGATGTTTCTGTTGAGAGAGAGAGAGAGAGAGAGAGAGAGAGAGAGAGAGAGAGAGAGAGATTTCAGCACCGCGGACAGCTCCACAGGAACTAAAGACTAAAACAGGAAATTACATCCACATCAGCGATCAGCAGCACGCGCTCACCTGTAACACACCTTCTTATTACAGAAAAATAATAATCAACATTTACACTAACACAGCTTTAATGCATGACTTTATTCTCAGAGTGACAGAGATTAACACACACACACACACACACACACACACACACACACACTCACTCGGGCTGTGTCCTAATTTACACACTCAGGTGTGATTAGGTATAAAGTGCTTTTCTGCTGGAGCGTGTCCTGATTCATCAACTAGTGTGCTTTATTTCTTACAGGCTGCGTCCTGATTCACACGTGTGTGTGTGTGTGTGTGTGTGTGGTTTTTTGTTTTTAGAGGAAATATAGTGTGTACTTTGTTCCTAGGGGAAATTATAGGGTTGTTATACAGGCTGTGTCCTGATTGATTCAGTGAAGTGTACTTTGCTCCTAGGCATAAAAAACAGAGCGTGTCCTGATTCATATAATGATTTGTGCTTTAGGGAAAATAAATGTGCTTTTTTTCTGAAAAGAAATGATATGCTGTGTCCTAATTCATCAAGTAGTGTTCAAGTAATTCATCAAGTAGTGCATAAAGCACACTAGTCAGTGAATTAGGACACGACCTACAATTTCCTCTAGAAAATAAAGCACCCTTTCTCTTCTCATTTATTTAACAGAAATTATAGGCTGCGTCCTGATTTAAGGAGTGAAGTAGGCTTCAGGGAAATTATAGGCTGTGTCATGATTCATAGACTGAAGTGTGCTTTGTTTCTAGGGGAAATTATACATTTTAGTTTGTGGTGAGAATCGAGTACAGGCTGCGTCCTGATTCGGTGAAGTGCGCTTCATTTCTAGAGGAAGTTCAGAGTGATGCATGCTTTGGGTTTAGGGTAAAACACATGCTGTGTCCTGATTCGTAGAGTAAAGCGCACTTTTGCTGTAGGCAACATGTGATTTATTCAGTAAAGCGTGTATTGTTCTGAGAGGCGTGTGTGTGTGTGTGTGTGTGTGTGTGTTGACTGTGTCCTGATTCGTGGAGTGAAGGGTGCTTTGTGTTAGAGAAATATATAGATGTGTAAGCGGGTGATTGTGTTTGAGATGTACACAGTGTGTGTGTTTATTCTGTATTTCATTAATGAACACTTCTGTCCCTCTCGTCTCGTTAAACGCAGCTCGTTAGCTGATAACGATGAGAGACTGAGCTCGTGATCAGACTGAAGTACAATCACTCGACTAATCACCTCGTCTTCTTCTTCATCATCATCATCGTCTGCAATAATCCTCTTCACTAACAGAACCGTGTCACAGTTTATTTAAATTCCTGTGAATACGTAAAAGCCGGTGAAAGTCTTCCATAAACCCGTTTATTTCCTGTGAGAGAATATTAAAGTTTGTGTTACACTGAAGACAAATCGCTCTTACATCAAAGTATTTAAATTAAAGCTCAGAATTTCCACTGAAGTAAAAAGTGCAAATTCAACAAAAAGTAAATCAGTAAATAATAACAGCAGGTTGATCTTAAACTCATTAAATAGAAATCTGGACATTTATGAACTTATTTATGGAATATTGTAGTAACATGAACATTATGTCAGTATGTAAACGCTACAGAAGGCCATAATCACTTTGTAGAGTGTAGTTTACTCTGTGTGTGTGTGTGTGTGTGTGTACAGAGTGTACAGTACAGGAAGTGTTTATAACACTGCGTGTAAGATGTGTGATGATAACGAACACAGGAACAAACGCTGCAGCAGAAATGAGAAGTTTGAGGAAACTGTCTGGAGTTCGTCTGATGGTGATCCAGCGCAGCTTCGGTATCAGATCCTCCGTCTCTGCGTCTCTGCGTCTCTGCGTCTCCGCGTCTCCGCTCACACACATTTCTATAAACTGCTTCTCTTTAAGAGTCTCTTCAGACCACAGACGAGCTGCAGGACGAGACACGGTCGCTCAGAAAGAGGAGAGTTTTCACATTTTTATAAATTACTTGTTTTATTGCCTCTCCTTGGTCTGATTAATGACCTGATCATGTGACGTGTTTAAACAGGAAGTGCAAAAAAAAAAGCCCAAATCAAACCACTTCAAACTGTCTTATTTACAGCCATAAACTAATTAACAAGTGGATTATCTGAACTTTAATAAGCGATGAATATCTCGGGATTAGACGACGTATCGGGATATAACACACGCAATATTATTATTATTATTATCGTGAAA
>NC_069719.1:29342963-29380463 GCF_027358585.1 Pangasianodon hypophthalmus
CGCAGCAGTGAAACACTGGAAATACAGTAACACTCAGGGTTCCTCATGCCTGGAGCTTTTAGTTTCAAACCCATTATTTATCACTCAGACTCGTCCGTTATTTCAGAGAACAAAGAAACGAGGGAACTGTTCAAACAAGAAATAAAGGAACTAGGAATAGCTGCAGAGGAAACAAAGAGGGAAGCTAGGGAAGAGGAGAGTGAAGTGATACACACTTTCCCCAGGTGAGAGTGATAACCACATTCCTCATTCCACTCGCTCACACACACACTGAGAACACACACCATATGGTATATGTGTGTGTGTGTGTGTGTGTGTGAGTGTTGTTCTGCAGTGAAGTGTGTGTAACTTTTTGTGTAATATTCTGTGTTTTTTCATGAAGAAATCCTCTCACTGTGTTTCATGTGCATGAAATATTCAAATCTGAAATCTCAGGCGATTCACAGAGATAAAAATAAATTCTCCTTCCAGTCGGCACAGAAACACATCAGAGCGCATCGTCCTCACACGCTGAAATAAAACTGAAATGAAGTGGAATAAAGGAGGACGTGTCAGATCTGCCCCGGGTTCTGCCCCTCGCATTCGTCCCACATTCACACACACAGCATCTGCGTCGGGACTGATGATAATCTCCCATAAATACATCGCGCTATTCAGCAGTGTTGTTGTCATGGCAACTTTAAAGGCAGTCACTCCAGCTGTGTTTTATTTGGGACTTTCTGACCAATCAGAATCCAGAATCCAGACTCCAGCAGCAGCAGAGTGCTGTAAATGTATATGATATATATTTCAGGCTGAAGGCTGAGTGTTAAAGTGTGATCTGTTGTCTTTACAGTTCTGAGCCAAAATGGCGGACGACGCTGACATGAGGAACGAGCTGACCAACCTGCAGGAGCGAGCGGACCAGCTGGCCGACGAAGTGAGTCGCCTTTAGTGCCGAAATAATAATCCTACATGACCCACCTCATAACAACTCACTCAGTACACTCCTCCCTACTGCTCTCAGCCAATCAGAACACACCGTACTGCTCTCAGCCAATCGCCAATCAGTACACACCGTACTGCTCTCAGCCAATCGCCAATCAGTACACACCGTACTGCTCTCAGCCAATCACCAATCAGAACACACCGTACTGCTCTCAGCCAATCAGAACACACCGTATTGCTCTCAGCCAATCAGAACACACCGTACTGCGCTCAGCCAATCGCCAATCAGTACACACCGTACTGCTCTCAGCCAATCGCCAATCAGTACACACAGTACTGCTCTCAGCCAATCACCAATCAGAACACACCGTACTGCTCTCAGCCAATCAGAACACACCGTATTGCTCTCAGCCAATCAGAACACACCGTACTGCGCTCAGCCAATCGCCAATCAGAACACACTGTACTGCTCTCAGCCAATCAGTACACACCGTACTGCTCTCAGCCAATCAGAACACACTGTACTGCTCTCAGCCAATCAGAACACACTGTACTGCTCTCAGCCAATCAGAACACACTGTACTGCTCTCAGCCATTTTTGATATATTTATATTTATTACATATACTTTATTATATGTTTATATTTTATTTATATATTTATTTTTCTACATATATTGTATTTTTGTTTATGTATTTTTATATATTTATATTTGTCCGTGAGCTGGAGATGGATGTGTATTAATTATGCATGAACAGATAATGTTCTCTGTTAAGGACAAAATGATCCCGAGAGTAAAAAAGGAAAAACAGAAAGTTGCTGAATAAAGCAGCAACTGATACTTTACTCTGAAGCAGCTGAAAAAGCCGCGCGGCAGCAGCAGCAGCAGCAGCAGCAGTGAGGCGCCTCGTCTCTGTGCTCAAAGTCACAGCCGTGTTACTCAGTCACACTCACCTCACACTGTTTCACTAAAACCTGCACATCAGCGTCCATGTGACGGCATCATGAAGCCCTGCAGCGTGTGTCTGTGTGTGTGCGTGTGTGTGTGTTCTCTTAATCAGACGTGTGTATAACGTGTGTGTGTGTGTGTGTGTGTTGCAGTCGTTGGAGAGTACTCGGCGCATGCTGCAGCTGGTGGAGGAGGTGAGAGCACTTACACACACACCATCAACACACAGTAATGAGTTAGATGTGGTTAGATACACTGATTAGATTTGACACATTGGTTTGATTCAGTACAGCTTGATTCAATCAATTCGATTCGGTGAGTCGATTCAGTGAGTCAAGTGACTTCTCTGAGAAAACTTATAACATATCAAACGTTTTCTCTAACATTTCTCTGCATGTTTTTGTGACGTGAGTCCCGTTATTTGGAGAAGTATCCCAACAGCGATGATAGTTTGTGTCTGAATGCATTTGTTTAGACATTTTAATAAATTAAGATTCATTCTGTTTTTAATTGATTCAATACCAAAGAGTCAGAATGATTTTACTTCTTTTAAGATTGGTTGCATGGGGAGCAAAAAAAAGTTGATTGCATCTAATCAACTCCATTATTAATTCTATGTGAGAATATTTTCAGTTTCAGGTCACATAAGTTATTTAATATCAAATAATCTGTAATGATCTGTAATGATTTCGGAAGAATAAATTATTTTCTGAATTAATTATCTGATGCATAAAGACATTTTTGTGTCAGAGCTGTGATTTCTGCTCCTGCAGTGAAATAATGAAATGACGTGAGAGTGTGACGAGGTAACGAGGATCATCTGGTCTATTTAGGTCGATAGAGCTTTATTGTCCTCGGGGGACTTATTTACACGCACACACACACACACACACACACACACACACACACACACATTTCCGCTTTGCTGTGTTTACTGCTCTAATCTAATTTTAGTCTCCACTTTGTGCCACTTGACTGATTTTTCATAATGAAGTGCGAGTGCAGAGACGCTCTCAGTCTGTACACACCACTCTAATTCAATAAACTTTATTTAAAGTCAAATAAATTCACTTTATCCTCATGGGGACGACCGTTGCTGGGCGTTCTGACCGTCATCATCATCAACACACGACATACGGAAAACTGAATTACACAGTGACCCGAGAGAGGAACGGAGAGGAAGAAGCTCAGAGCTGTCTGCCAAGAGCAAACATTAATACACCACTTTTTTCCTTTAAGATCTTTTTAAAATTTCAAAAATAATTTTTTAGACTCAGATTTAACAAAGCCAACCTGACTGCAGTAAACACTGGTTTCAGCGCCTCTTACAGCCACAAGAGGGCGCTGTGCTCACTGTAGCCTGACGTAGCTACAGATCATTAGCAGAGCGTAAAGAGAGTAAAGTATTCAGCAGGTTTTAAAATGCTGCGTTAAAAAAAGTGTTTCTGAAACAGCTGCTGTAATAAAGTTTCGTTTCACAGCGTTTTCAGAACATTGCATTCTCGATTAAACACACACTAACTTTACAGAACATTTAGTGTTTCATTTGCTACGGCTAAACAGCGTGGTAGAAACGTTGTGAAAAAAACATTCTCAGAACGTTCTGCTTAGAGTCTATTCCCAGAGGAACAAAGTGAAGAACGCTTTAGAGCGCTCGGTTCATCTGTTTTTAAAGGCTGAAGGTGGTTTGATACAGAGAGATGTTTGAAACGCAGTGAGAGTTCAGGGTCTTCACTTAAAATGTTCGTATTTCAGGAACTGATTGTTTTTTTCTCCTTTCTGTCCTTCTGTTTTTCTCCTCTTCTCCTGTATCAGAGTAAAGATGCCGGTATCAGGACTCTGGTTATGCTGGATGAACAGGGAGGTAATGATGAAGCCGTGATGCTGATTTGACGTCATGTGCTGAACTCAGGGTCGAGGAGACCTTCTCGACCTTCTCGACCTTCTCGTCCTGTTTTTATCTGGGTCATAAAGACAGTACAGTTCATCTCTGCTCAGAGGAGCAGCTGTTTAATGAGTCCTTCACATCACATCCTCTACGTCATCCCCTCTTTCCCCATTCTCTCCATTCTCTCCATCCTTTCCATCTTCTCCATCTTCTCCATCTTCTACATCCTCTCCATTCTCTCCATCTTCTCCATCCTTTCCATTCTCTTTATCTTCTCCATCTTTCCATCATCTCCATCCTATCCATCTATCCTCTCCATTCTTTTCATCTTCTTTTCATCACACACACACACACACACACATACACACACACTGTCTCTCCTTCCTCATGTTAACGAGGATCGTCATTAAACAGAATTATCAGAGTAATTACTGTCTGTTTTCTAAGTACTGATAATTAACTGTCACTCTGTAGGTGTATAATTACTGACTATAGCCCATCTGTAGCGCTGCCTGTCTTACTGACATCAATGTGTGTGTGTGTGTGTGTGTGTGTGTGTGTGGTTCTAATGAAGTCTCTCTGATGTTCCTCCGTTCTTTAACTGAACTCACGATTAATTCCAGAACAACTGGAGCGCATTGAGGAGGGAATGGATCAGATCAACAAGGACATGAAGGAAGCGGAGAAGAACCTGACGGACCTGGGGAACCTCTGTGGGCTCTGTCCCTGTCCCTGTAACAAGTACGTCACCTCTCTCTCACTTTACTGCCTTTAGTGAATAATTAGCACTGACGTGTCAGTGAAACTGATTCCCATCATCAGCAGTCATGTAGTCGGTTTTAAAAACAACACCGTCGAGTTCCTGAAAGTTAAAAATGATAAAAATGACCTAAATATCATAAAAACGCTTGTCTGAGGTGGAGAAGGTGCTGCATGGATAGAGACGAGATGTGAAATAGAGAGATGTGTGTTTGAGTAAAGGATGATGTACAGTAGATCAATCTACATAAACACAGTCACAGTGGAACTCGTGCTGTTTGGACGGAGAAAGAAATGAAGGTTTTTCTTTATTTAAAGAAAGAATTAAAGTCCCCGTGACTCTGAGCAGGAGAAAGTGCTTTCTGCTTTGATTCATTCACAATTTCTTGTTCTGACTTTTTGGAAATTCATTTTTGTGAGACATTAGAACGGAAACACAGTGTGTGTGTGTGTGTGTGTGTGTGTGTGTGTGTGTGTGTTTATTTCATGTTTGTGTGTATTCACACGTGAGCTCTCGGACGCATTAATGCAAACATCAGAAACATTAATGCATCACCACTTCTTTTTATTTACCAGGCTGAATTAACATTTCATACTATTTTCTGTAAAAATAATTGGTTTTTTTTTGGTGCTGTGCTTTAAATTTCATTATGGTCTTAAATAAGAAGCAAAACAATTATATTATTTTAATATTGTTAATTATATAAATATCAGATTTGCAGCCACTGATTGACATTTCAGAGCAGGTGAGTTTATGTAAGAATCTGTACAACTGGATCTGTTTCAGCGTCAAATCACAGATATTTCAGGGATAAACATCGGCTGTGTGAAATGCTGGATTTGATCGCAGATATAAAAGCTCACAGTAGTGCAGTGTGTGTGTGTGTGTGTGTGTGTGTGTGTGTGTGTGTTCTCTTTCTAACGTGCCATATTTGGAGCACTTTTTAAACGTTTCAGAAGTGTATATATACACACACACACACACACACACACACATTATATAAATCTATAAAGAGATAGAACCCGGACCTACACACGTGTCTTATTGCTCTGTATCTTTAACGTTTATTTCAATTCAGATTTAATCTGTAATTTATCATGGTGTGGATTTTATTCTAATGATATAACGTGTGAATAGCTTTTGCTTTTTAGCTGCAGCGCTGCATAAATATACACATGAGAATGTACAGATGCGTCTCATAAACATGAGCACTGTGCTGGTATCAGCGGCTCTGACATCTTTACATGAACATGAAGGTTTTTCACTAAAGATGAATATTAACGATACAGTCACGTGTAAAACTCTAACGAGCCTTTAACCCTGACGATGGCAGAGACGTACAGAAAGACGTTTAAGAAAGAAATGTTGTATTTAATCAGCTTTACATCAGAAATAAGACTTTTAGACAGCTGTATGAAACACACACTGCACACTGAGTGAATCAGAGTTAAATTTGCTTCACCGCCTCTCACTTGAATCTCTGCCACTGCCTGTGTGTTAGAGACGTTATATTAGTGTTTTATAATATTTTAAATGATATATGTGTAAGTGTGTACACATCAATGAGCTAAATCATTCTGAGCGCTCACAGATGAAGTGAATAACGCTGTCTGTGCCCACGCTGACCCTCGTCCACCACCGAACACACCTACAATACACACATGACCATGGAGCAGTGGAAGAAGGTGGCCTGGTCTGATGTCATGTTCCTCAAACCGTTTTCTTTTACATCATGTGGAAGGCCGGGTGTGCGTGTGTGTCGCTTACCTGGGGAAGAGATGGCACCAGGATGCACTATGGGAAGAAGGCGAGCTGGTGGAGGCAGTGTGATGGTCTGGGCAATGTTCTGCTGGGAAACCTCGGGTCCTGGCCTTCATGTGGATGTTACTTTGACACGTACCACCTACCTAAACATTCCTGCAGACCGAGTTACACCCCTTCATGGTAACGGTGTTCCCTAATGGCAGTGAACTCTTTCAGCAGGATGATGCTCCCTGACACACTGCAGAAACTGTTCAGGAGGTTTGAGGAACATGACAAAGAGTTCAAGGTGTTGACTCGGCCTCCAAATTCCCCAGATCTCAATCTGATCGAGCGACTGTGGGACGTGCTGGACAAACAAGTCCGATCCATGGAGGCTCCATCTCACAACTTACAGGACTTGAAGGATCTGCTGCTGACGTCTTGGTGCCAGAAACCACACACACCTTCAGAGGTCCTTCAGGTGCAGTAGAGGCAGTGCCTCGCCGAGTCCCAGCTAATAATGATGAAACTGTAGTAAAACATAAGAAAATCTTGATTTTCACATCGTTTGCACTGGCAGTAATGTGTGTGTGTGTGTGTGTGTGTGTGTGTGTATTGTAGTGTGTGTGTTTGTTTGTTAGCTCAGTAATGCGTCCAATCTATAGACAGAGTCGGCGCCGAAGGTCTGAGTTCAGCAGCAGCTGTTTTTATTCCAGCAGCTCTGGAGAAGGTAATGGATCTGTCACGGTGTTAAATAATGGATTAATGATGAGGATGAGAAGGAGAAAGCTGAAGTGTTTGATATCTGATGAAATAAAACGCGTTGTAGACGGAGCACTCAGACTTTTTAAGATGTCAGAGTGGCGGATTCCCTAAACAGATCAGATCAGCTCACAGATCAGATTTACGCTGAGACTCAAAAAACACAACAATCTAATCTTTTACATCGCAACTGCTGAGATCAGATACGAGTCCAAACACAGGCTTCTACCCAAACTGTATCTCTCTCTCGCTCTCTCTCTCTGTATCTCTCTCTCACTCCTCTCTCTCTCTCTCTCTCTCTCTCTGTCTCTCTCTCTCTCTCTCTCTGTATCTCTCTCGCTCTCTCTCTCTCTCTCTCTCTGTATCTCTCTCTCACTCCTCTCTCTCTCTCTCTCTCTGTCTCTCTCTCTCTCTCTCACTCTCTCCGTGTCTCAGACTGAAAGAGCGAGGACAGAATTGGGGAAACAATCAGGACGGCGTTGTTTCCAGCCAGCCGGCTCGTGTAGTGGATGAACGTGAACAGATGGCCATCAGCGGGGGATTTATTCGCAGGTCTGCTTTTATATCAATACAGTTATAAAATTGATTTTAAAACACTCAGCATGTCCCTGTTCACTCCACTGGAGAATAGTGTACACTTTGTAGTGCACTAATACAGAGAGCTTTAGAGGAGAGAGAATTGAGTCAGAATGTGAATGTAGACCTGAACAGAGAGACGAGTTGAGCGTGTGTACTCACGATGAAATACTGAAATCTCTCCCACGCTAGTGTAGTATAAAACTCTCAGACACTCACTACTCAAAAAAAATTTGTGAACGACACGCAGGTGAATTTAATAATCAGAATGTGGAGCTCAGAAAAGCAGCTGCGTAACCCGACTCTGAATACCAGCAACTTTCCTCTCGCAGACTAAAGTAGCCAACTAATGATTTAGAACTATTCACTACATATCTACTGCGTATATACTGTGTGTTCTGTACCTGCTAAGGCACATCACAGATCTATAATGTGTGTGTGTGTGTGTGTGTGTGTGTCTCCAGGGTAACGAATGATGCGCGGGAGAATGAGATGGATGAGAATCTGGAGCAGGTTGGCAGCATCATCGGGAATCTGCGTCACATGGCTCTGGACATGGGCAACGAGATCGACACTCAGAACCGCCAGATCGACAGGATCATGGAGATGGTGAAAACATTTACACATTAATTTATTCCCAGCCATATTTACAATAATAATAATAATAATAATAATAATAATAATAATTGGGTCTGTTATTTGATGCACTTTGACAGAAGCAGTGTTATAATCATAAACAGTTATGTGTGTATATGAATAAGTCTACAGTGTGTAATTATATACTTGATATCTTCGTGTTTCTCAGGCTGATTCCAACAAAACGAGGATCGACGAGGCCAATCAGCGCGCCACAAAAATGCTGGGCAGCGGCTAAACGCCTGAGAAATTACTTTCAACCTTCTGTCCCACTTCCTGCCTGTTTCCTCTTCTATATAATCAGCTTTACACACATATGTATACACACACATGTGCACACACACACACACACACACACACACAGACACACATACACGTCTATACACACACACACACACACACACATACACGTGTATACACACCTACACACATGTACACACACATATCATAGAAACTGCTGTTCTGTGTTGTATAGTAGTGATGAGTGATTCATGATTCACTCCTGTTAAATGACTCTTTTAAGTGAATCATGTGAATCAATTCACAATCACAAACAAATCTCACACTGATTCTGCTTTCAGAAAAATTCAGCAGTGATTTTTTTTTTTTATCTCCTGTCACTTAAAGTTTCTATCAGTTATCTGCAGGAAATATTCAGAACAAACCTTCTGACCACAAATTAGACGTCTTCAGAATCAGGTGTCTCCTTTAGTCCATATATGGACAAAACTCTGAATATTCATCAGCAAATTAAAATTCTTTTGACATGGCCACGCCCCCTTTGCTTTCTCCGTGTGAACAAGCACAGTCTTATAGTCAGTGTATAGTTTATAGTAAGTTATAGATATTAATCTTCGACACTTGCTGTGTGTTTCAGCTCGGCCGCTCTGAGTGGTGAATCAAACGAATCAAATTGAATCTGACTCACTTAAATGAGTAGTTAGAAAGAGTTGAATCAGTGACTCATGATGTTCATCACTTGCTGTAAATACACACTCACTCCATTCCATACATGTAACTGTATGTATATAAACAGTGCATATCTGATTACTGTATCTCACATGTGAAGGTTTCATTTTGTTGTTGTTGTTGTTGTTTTTGTATTTAAAAGTATTTTAATTAAAGACTTCCTTAATAAGCTGTAACAACAGATCACTACACCTCTTAGCATATTCCATCTTTCACACTTTCTCTCTATGTATACACACTGTATATGTATTTATTTACTATATTCTATCATATTACATTATCTACACACTCTTAGTGAATAGCTAACAGTAGTGTTGTGTAGTTTGTGTCTCCAGCTTTTTATGTAAACATTGAATTTGCACATGAGATAAAACAGACGAGGAAGAAAGGAAACAGAGTGTTTGGAATAAATGATGACTGTGTGTGTGTGTGTGTGTGTGTGTGTGTGTGTGTGTGTGTGTGTGTATGTGTGTGTTCCAGTCTCTCCATGACTGGCACACGTTGATGATGTCATCATGTCGCTCCATGTTCAGCGTGATCGATAAAGCAGCAGGTGAAAACACACCTCTGTTTAACCGAGCTCACAGCTGAGACAGATTTTCAGCTGGAAAAGTATGATGTGTGAGATTTAATCCACTCTCCATCCAAAAGCAATGATGTGCTTCAACACAGCAGTTTATCTGATTTAAAACCTTCATTCCTGCAAACTTTACTACAGTGTCACACTTTGTGTTCAACTCAATCGATGGAGAATACGATGAAGAAAAGAGAATAAAAATACAGCAGTACACCAGTGGAGCTGCTTGTGTGCTTTACGTGTACATCTCATTTATTTACATGAAATCTGGAAAGAGGAAAATAAACTGGGAAATAAAGAGTCTGCTTTTCTCCAAGTGTAGTGACTCGGCTGAGTTTGGTGTGGGGATTTTTTTCTTGTTTAAATTCATCTTGTGTATTTTGAAATGTTTGAGCATTAATGAGTTTTAAATAAGTGAAAGAAACATTAAAGAGAGTGAAGTTCAGTGAGTGTATGGTTTAAAATGATGTGTGTATATGAGAGTGTGACGATTAGAGATTAGAGATCAACACTCTTCATGTTCCTCAGAGCTCTAAATGAGCAGAACTTCATGTCTGTTACAGAAACTGAATCATTTCTGAACTATTTTCAGCTCCACTTTAAATAAACGTGTGATGCAGTAAAGCGTTAACGCCGTGCTGATGATGTGACCATGTCGGAAAAGCTGCATGTCACTCCAACACACTGATCCTCTTTTAGCACTGGATTATGTGGGATTAAGGTTGAAGACACACACACACACACACACACATTAACACAGACTTCTCTTGTGTTGTAGAAAATTATTTACAGTTTAAATCATTGATCAAAAAAGCATAGAGTATTGTTTTCTTTAATCACAGCAGGAGTGAAAATTATTGTCTTTTCTTTAATTTTCTTTCAGGGCATATCTCTCTCTCTCTCTCTCTCTCTCTCTCTCTCTCTATCTCTCTCCTGCAGTAATCCTCTCTCTGTGGTCTGTGCTCCAATCCTGTTTTCAGTGCACCTCATTCACTTCCCCTTAGTTGAGTCCCCTTGGCCATTTTAAGGGCAGCTCCAGGGCACAACTTACCCAGAATGCACTGCTGCAGTCCAACTGTTGTTCATTAAAGTGTAAACAGGAAAAAATAAATGACTGCTTATTTACACTCTCGGGTTTTATTCCTCCATCAGGAGGCTGATGGAGCTGCTGCGCTCTGCTCATGGGAGTGTGAAGGAAGAACCGGCTCTGATACACACTTCACACTCCGAGGTGATACACACTTTAGAAAGTGATAAATGTGTGTCAGAAAACAGCACTGGAGTAGGACAGAAGTAAATAAATGATTTTAAATTCATGAAAAAATAGATTTTTTTAAAGAGCCACAGGCCTCAGAGTAACAAAATAAATACTGAATTAATAAATTAACAAAGAAATAAATGAATAATACTAATAATATAATAAATGAACGAATAAATGAAGAGGCATAATATATACAAAATATAGAAAATAATTCTGAATATTTCACAAATGTACACTTTAGTCTTTTTCAAAGCAATTTAAAGAATCATGGATTTTTTATTCTCTTGCATGTTGATCAGGGAAGAGCTTTTTCTTTCTCTTTCTTTCTCTTCTATACAGAAAAAGTTTTCTATATAAAGAAATGAGAAGAAAATACAGTGTTTTATAAAACGCAGATCACAGACACAGAGACAGAGTGTGTGAGATTTACACTCACACTGAACTGTGACTGAAACTAAACACCCACAAACAAACAAACAAACAAACAAACAACAAACATACAGAGAGAGTGAGACAGATGGAGAGACAGACAGATGGACAGAGAGACAGATGGAGAGACAGACAGGCAGATGGAGAGGCAGAGAGAGAGACAGATGGAGAGACAGACAGACAGATGGAGAGGCAGAGAGAGAGAGACAGATGGAGAGGCAGAGAGAGAGACAGATGGAGAGGCAGAGAGAGAGAGACAGATGGAGAGGCAGAGAGAGAGACAGATGGAGAGGCAGAGAGAGAGACAGATGGAGAGGCAGAGAGTGAGAGACAGATGGAGAGGCAGAGAGAGAGACAGATGGAGAGGCAGAGAGAGAGACAGATGGACAGACAGACAGATGGAGAGGCAGAGAGAGAGACAGATGGAGAGGCAGAGAGTGAGACAGATGGAGAGGCAGAGAGAGAGGGAGAGGCAGAGAGAGAGGGAGGGAGACAGAGAGACTGATAGACAGGAAGACATCACACTTTGATGAGTGTTATTTTGTGTTTTATAGTCACAAGAGCTGATTTGGGTTAAATTATATATGCATATATGTAAATAATTGTATAAAGTGACGCTGTCTCACTCTCTACAGAAAGAGCGCTGCTGCCCCCTAGTGTCCTCTACAGGTAATTACAGCTACTGCAGTCCAACTCATAGAGCGACCTTCGGGCATAAAACAACTGCTTAAAGCGACTTTAATCGCATAATTACACAATAAATAAATAAACAAACAAACAATTAAAAATGTACGGTATTTTCGTACATCGTTTCTATGTTGCAAAACAACAGTAGTAACAAAGCAGCATGCGCATGCGCCCTGCGCTGTGGAACCAACTGGAGCGCGTTTGAAATGGCGCATGCGCATTGCGGAAGCAGGCAAATCAGCGATTTTGAAATGGCGCATGCGCAGTGACAATGCGGCGTCATGGAGATGACACATGCGCAGTTGTGACAGTATTTTGGAAATGGCGCCTGTGTTGAAGTGCTAGTCGGCGGTTGCAGAGTTTGTTAGCTTGGTTTACTGCTAGCTGGAATTTTCTGGCTTATTTATTTACAGAAGTAAAAAGGTAACCCTTTAATGGATTTGCGCAGATTATGACCAAGGAGAGACTGCACCAGAAGACGCGTTTGATATATTCGACATTAATAAATCAGTTATCGGCACACAGGTAAATACGGTGAGCTAAGCTAATGCTAATGCTAACTGTCCAACTAAAATAAACTGAGCTTAAGCTAGCTGGCAAGCGGCTAGTAACCTAACCTAAAACTTCTAACCTATATTATGTTTAGTAACCAGTAAGTGTGTAAATAAGATTATAATTTAAATATTCTGTCAATGTCATAGTTTTTAGCCTTGTTAGCTTAGCTAAGCGCTAGCCGGTTAGCGTTAATGAAGCGGTGCATTAGCCTGCGCACGTGCAGGGTTTTGTTTTATAGATAAATATTTTCTGCATGTTTAAAATGAATAACGCAGCTTATGACAGGATGTCTGACTTTTTATTGTGATTGTTGTGTTTTCTGCAGTATGTGTATGTTAAGGATTAGTCACTGTATTAGCTGTGAGTGTGAGAGAGCTAGTTTTCAGCCTGTAACTTTTTACTTTAAAATGAAAATGTTGATGTAAATATAATCCACATGCGCGGAGTGTCAGAGCGCAGCTTGTATCTGTGTAAAGATGGAGATAGAAGTGAATAAATCAAACACGGGCTCCAGCGCCAACAGTCTGATTTAAACCCTGAGTCAGTGTCTGATCGCAATCAACACGTCCTGTCCAATCTACAGGCGGATTACAGGCCCTGAGCACGCGCGGGCGGAGTCACGTGACCACAGGTCACACACCTGACATCTCCCAGGACAGAGAGAGAGAGACTGAGAAAAAGAGTGAGAGACTGAGAGACAGAAAGGCAGAGAGAGTTCTTTATTGATCCCTGAAGGAAGTCCAAGACACTTCAGGCTGAGAGAACATATACAATCAGAGAGTAAATAAATAAACAGATAAATAAATAAAGGAAAAAGGGTTTGTAATACTTGTATGTGGGTGAAATCCTCACAAACTGCTCCTAAAGAGCGGTCGCGCTTATTTAACAATAAACCTTTAAAATCAGTTAATGATTATTTTATTCAGAGTGTATAAAAATAAATGACCACTGAAACGGTGCCTTCACAGGAGAGTGTGGCGTTAATGACGGAGTCAGCGTTTCCTCCCGCTGTACATACACACGCAGGTTAGGAAAGTATTTAACCGCAGTTTATTTATTCTATCATTTCTACAGAGGCGGGTGAAAGGTGAGAGTGAGAGAGTGTGAAAAGTGTGTGTGCGCGCTTTGTAGTGTAAGATCCATGATTACTGCACCTTATCCTCGTCCTCAGAGACTCCGCCCACACGCTAAGGAAAGCCTGATCTCTTTTACTCTTTTCTGGCCACAAGCTTCAGGATCCTGAAGGGGGATTGAGATGGAACGGTGTCTGATTGGTCACAGTGTGTTTGGGGGGCTGAAGAGTTTCTTAAATTCTGACTAATGTTAAGTATATTTGTGTGTGTGTGTGTGTGTGTTTCAGTGAGGATGCGTGACCTGGCAGCTCAGGTGACCAGCAGTCTGCTGCGTTTTCCTGCAGTGACGGTGGAAGCTTTAGGAGAAGATGAAGTGACGCTGGACTCGGTGCTTCATGGGAAATTCACCGCGGGTCAGTGAGCTCACGCCTCCTAACCCTCACTGTGTGTTATTACTTAGTGTTATTTTCATCATGATGTAAGTGTGTGTGTGCGTGTCTGTGTGTGTGTGTGGAGCTCCAACGGCTCAGTGTTTGTTGTAGTCCACATCGCTGAAACGTCGCGCAACGCGTAAGAGTCGTGTAACGCGGTGTATCTCAGGAGCTCTAGCGCTGTCCCTCTTTACGAACCTCTCTGTAGCAGGACGTAGTTTTGTACGTTCAGTATCGTGACGCATCGCGTGTTACTGATTATCAGCACGAACGTTATCGGTGTTCATTATGACTGAAGCTGTTTAAGTTTTCCCTGTACTGTATGTTTGATTTGAGTGATGTCACTTCCTGTTTGTTCAGGTCGCAGCGTGTTGGCGTGGCTGGCGTGCGGGCCGCACTTGGAGGTGGTGCACGCGGCGACGGGCGAGCGTTTCTCTGCGTATCGCTTCAGCGGCGTGACGGATCACCTGCAGCCGAGCGTGACGGCGGTGAGAGAGTTCGGCTGGCTGAAGCGCAGCGGGCTGCTCGTGGGGCTGCAGGAGGACGAGAGCAGCATGCTGTGTCTCTACGACCTCGGCATCTCGCGCGTCATTAAAGCCGTCGTCATACCAAACAGGGTACCAGCTGCTCCTCTCTTCTCCTCTCCTCTCCTTTCCTCTCTTCTCCTCTCTTCTCCTCTCCTCTCCTTTCCTCTCTTCTCCTCTCTTCTCTTCTCTTCTCTTCTCTTCTCATAAACACCAGCAGCGTAGACTGTGATAATCTGCCTACTCACCGTGGTGTCTTTCTCTCTCTCTGTCTCTCTCTCTGTGTGTGTGTCTCTCTCTCTCTCTCTTTCTGTCTCTGTGTGTGTGTCTCTCTCTTTCTCTTTCTGTCTCTGTGTGTCTCTCTCTCTCTCTCTCTCTCTCTCTCTTTCTGTCTCTCTGTGTCTCTCTCTCTCTCTCTCTCTCTCTCTCTCTCTCTCTCTCTCTCAGATCACTGCCATCGAGCCGCTGGTGAGTTATGGAGGAGCGAGTACGAGTACGCAGCACCTGCACCAGAGCCTGCGCTGGTTTTTTGGCGTGGTTGCCGTGGTGACAGATGTGGGACACGTCCTATTGGTGGATCTGTGTTTAGATGATTTCTCCTGCACTCAGACTGAGCTGGAGGCCTCAGGTGAGATCAGCGTCACCACAACGCCTCGCGTGTTTATAGTAAATTGCAGGGATTCACACTGTGATAGAAACATCAGTCACGTTAAATTAAATTTCAAATATATATAAACATTAGTAATGATAAGAACGCAAACTAGTAAACAGAGTTAAAATGTTATTGTGTATTCGACAAACAAAAGTTTCGTCATTTAGTACAAAAGTTTCACTTAACGTTATTAAAGTCTCAAAGCATACTTAACGCAAATAGGGAAGCGAAAAGGGAAGGATGTGAAATAAAAACCTAGTTGTGTAAAATATGCATGGCTAGTTCACTCGCTAATGCTAACGCTAATCTGGGAGGTTTGGAGTGTTATCAAGACATTTCTGTTTGTCTAGCTCTAAAGCAGCTGCTGTATTACTGTGTATTATTTATCATCTTAATGTTAGTGTTGTGTTTGTTTCCTCTCAGATCTGGAGGTGGTGAATAAATGTCCGTCTGATATTCCGCGTCTGAGAGAGGGAGTCACTCAGCAGGGACGCCACCTCTGTCTCCAGCTGTGCAGCTCCACGGGGACGGGGGTCTCGGCGCTGCACTTCATCAGCCGCACCAATCAGCTCGCTGTGGGCTTCACCGACGGCTTCCTGCAGCTCTGGAACATGAAAACGCTGAAGAAAGAGTGAGTGAGACGTCGCACATCGACAGCACAGCTCTATCTGAAATCTGCCATAATAAATACTGAGCTTTGAGAAGCTGCTGAGGAGTGTGTGGGGCGCTTTTTGATGAGGTCATCAACATTTCGCAGGTATCACTCTCAGCTGGAGGGCGGCCGAGTCCCAGTGTACGCCTTTAACTTCCAGGAGCCGGAGAACGACCCGAGGAACTGCTGCTACCTGTGGGCTGTTCAGTCAGCGCAGGATCTGTGAGTCACACACACACACACACACACACACACACACACACACACACACACACACTGTCCATGTGCAGGACGTCTCCATTTCATTAAAGTAAACGCTTCAGTAAATGTGTGTGTGTGTGTTACTGTAACTTCTCCCACCCTGAGTGCTGCACTCTGATTGGTCGTCAGGTGTTGATGAATCTTCTATAACAGCAGCTCTGACAGTAGCGCAGGTTCATATTAATGCGCTCGCTCTAATACGGTATCGTTTCTATAGCAACAGCTCATTCACAGGGACGCGAACAGCGACGCTCCACTGATAATAAACAGATTAAAATAATCGTTCATACAGTGAAGTTTTCTTAAAGTAAGGAGATGTTTATGTAACACTGATGGAAGGAGTCTCCAGTGTCAGCGCTTTGTAACAGTCAGAGGTAAAGCTGTAACTTTACGTTTTCCGACGTCTTCAGGACAGAGGAGTTTACACTTCTTTGCGGTTTCTCACTAACATGCGGAACAAGCTGCGATTTATTTTTTTTTGTTTGTTGTTTTTTAATCTTATTAACTTGAAGAGAGAATAAAGAGAGGCTGGTGAGGGTTTATAGCTGAGTCTGGTTATAGCTGCTATAACATAAGTGACAACAGGAACTAATGTTTTGTGGGACATTAAGTGTAACTATAAGTGGATAAAAAGTATGATGTTATTCCTTAATAAATAAAAAAGTTTAATCATTGGTGAATTGATGTTGTATAAGAGGAATAAAACACTTGTAAAGGAAAAGTCCTGTTGTAGCAAAATAATCACCTTGGGGTCAGTAACAGTAACTCCACAGTGAGTTAAGTGTGTGAGTGTTAAGATGGGGTGTGTGTGTGTGTGTGTGTGTGTGTGTGTGTGTGTGTGTGTGTGTGTGTGTGCGCGTGCGTGTGTGTGTATGTGTGTGTGTTGCAGTGAGGGTGATGTAGTCAGCCTCCATCTGCTGCAGCTGGCGTTCGGGGAGAGGAAGTGCTCAGCATCAGGGAAGATCATCTACGAGGTACACGCTGACAGCACAACACCCCCTGCCTGATGTCCACCGGGGGGCGCTCTGTAACAGATGCGTGTGTGTGTGTGTGTGTGTGTGCGCGCTGTAGGGTCTGGAGTACTGTGAGGAGCGCTACAGTCAGGATCTGAGCGGTGGTGTGTTTCCTCTCAGAGCTCAGGCCACACACACTCGCCTGCTCAGCTGCCAGACCATCGAGAAGTTCCGCCATCATCCCGACAGAGAGGACAGCGTTAACGAAGGTCAGTTAACACTGACACGGCTTTCATTATCCATCCATGTTTATCAGGGGTGCCAATAGTTCTGGTGCTGATGTTTATCATTTTTATATTATGGTTTTTGATATCGCAGAATTAACCGTAAACGAGCCATGACTTTATTTTATTCAGAGTTTAGCGTAACAGGTTTATTTTTTCTTAGGTGCTAACTAAGAGCTGTAACTAACCTTACTCAGTCACTAACATAACATATATTACACACAGCTAGTTTAGAGAACCAAATAAACTCATGGGTCACTAGTCTAGTAACCATAGTAACCAGTATGTTGATTAATTCACCCAGCTAGCTAACAAGCTGCATATAGCTAACGGGTTATATACCTTAATGTAAGATAATTAACAAGGTTATCTAAACAACACTGGTGAAGTATAGTAGTTAAATAGCTAATAATAACTAGTTAAATAACACTATTCTCGTGCATTACGTACGATCGACGTACGATGTGTAGCTAACTAATGCGTGTAACACGTGTGTTTAAATTATATTTAAAATAAAGGCGTGTTTATTCTCTCTGTGTGAAAGACACAAACTCAGACCTTTAAACATTATAAATAACAATATCGCGTGTTAAATCATAAAATATATTGCTGTATAGTTGTGTAACTGATCCTCAGGTATGCAGTTACACACTCCTGCAGTGAATGAATTCTTCTGTGTGATTTATCCCACAGTGGCGTCTCCTGATACGAGTGTGTCGGTGTTCAGCTGGCAGGTGAAGTCGTATGGACAGGGCCAGCCTTCCACCTTCATCGGCCTGTTCGACATTAACAGATGGTACCACGCGCAAATGCCTGACTCACTGAGGTACGGGTATTTCTGGGGAGAATCAGATAACGATGTGAAACATGTGCTTTTAGTCGTTTATTTAAACAATATTGCATGAGTGAAGGTGTAGTGAATATCAGCTCTGTGCTGTGATTGGGCTGTAGTCATGAGGCCACGGGTAATCGCAGGTAAACGCAGGTAATCGCAGGTAAACGCAGGTAATCGCAGGTAATCGCAGGTAATCGCAGGTAATCGCAGCCGTGCTGATATTCAGTACAGGAGCACGATTGTGAGTGTGATGTGGTTTTTACACAACAGTTCTATAAACAAGAAATTAATATCGAGTAACTCACATTTCAGACATCAACATGGCCAAGTGTTTCATTTATTTTTGCTCCATCAGTGAAAATTAGTTCCCAAAGAACTAACCAAAGAAGTTGCCATGGTAACACGCTGACTGACTGACAGCCTGGAGTAAGTGTAGTAACGGCTTCAGTGTAATGAATTATTGCTCTAATTGGAGCGTTATGTCGTGAACACAGACGTGTGGAGTGACGCGCAGTGACACGTGCTGTGAAGGACTCGGCGCTATGACAGTGATATTGCTCTCGTAATAAGTTACACGCTAACCGGAAGCAGATGAATTGCTGTTAATTTAAAAAAAAAAAAAAAAAACAGCTTTACGTCCTTTCTAAAATTGTAGAAGTTTATTTATTTATTTATTTGTTCTTATTATTGAGTGTTAAAACTGTATTTTTTTAATATATAAATAAGTGTGACTATCGGGTGTGTGGTCAGGGCGGGCGAGTCTCTGCAGAACTGTCCCTACCTGGCCGTGTGGTCTCTGGACTCGGTGGTGGAGGTGACTCAGTCCTGCCCCCTGCTGGACGTTGTGGTTCATGAGCGCAGTCTGAGCAGAGCGCTGCCCCACACCTGCCCCCCTCCCGAGCAGTTCTACAACCCGAACACATACAACTTCGGCAAGTATACACACACACACACACACACACACACACGTACACGCTTCACATTGCATAAATTTCTAATCATAATGTACTGCTGTTATTATATGTGTGTGTGTGTGTGTGTGTGTGTGTGTAGAAGCGAGCTGTCTGCTTAATGCTGGAATAGTCCACTTCACCTGCTCCGGATATCAGAAAGAGGTCAGTCTGCTGTCTGTAATCAGCTCTGTGTGTGTCTTAGTGTGAGTCCGTTACTGAGAGGTTCTGGTTCTGGTTCTGCTTTCAGACTCTGAGTTATCTGAAGAAAGCTGTGCCGAGTCTGAGTGACGGGATTTCTAACGGATATTCCCGGTGCCTGATGTCCGGCCTGCTGTCCTCTCGGCTCGCGGACGTTCAGCCGTCCAGCCTGACTGAGGTGGAATAAACATCACCGTCGCCATAAACATCACCATCATCATAAACATCACCGTCATCATAAACATCACCGTCATCATAAACATCACCATCGCCATAAACATCACCGTCATCATAAACCTCACCGTCATCATAAACCTCACCGTCATCATAAACCTCACCGTCATCATAAACATCACCATCGCCATAAACATCACCGTCGCCATAAACATCACCGTCGCCATAAACATCACCGTCACCATAAACATCACCGTCACCATAAACATCACCGTCACCATAAACATCACCGTCACCATAAACATCACCGTCATCATAAACATCACCGTCATCATAAACATCACCGTCATCATAAACCTCACCGTCATCATAAACCTCACCGTCATCATAAACATCACCGTCGCCATAAACATCACCGTCATCATAAACATCACCGTCGCCATAAACATCACCGTCACCATAAACATCACCGTCGTCATAAACATCACCGTCACCATAAACATCACCGTCATCATAAACATCACCGTCACCATAAACATCACCGTCACCATAAACATCACCGTCATCATAAACATCACCGTCATCATAAACATCACCGTCACCATAAACATCACCGTCACCATAAACATCACCGTCACCATAAACATCACCGTCACCATAAACATCACCGTCATCATAAACATCACCGTCGCCATAAACATCACCGTCATCATAAACATCACCGTCATCATAAACATCACCGTCACCATAAACATCACCGTCACCATAAACATCACCGTCATCATAAACATCACCGTCATCATAAACATCACCGTCATCATAAACATCACCGTCATCATAAACATCACCGTCACCATAAACATCACCGTCACCATAAACATCACCGTCATCATAAACATCACCGTCATCATAAACATCACCGTCATCATAAACATCACCGTCATCATAAACATCACCGTCATCATAAACATCACCGTCATCATAAACATCACCGTCATCATAAACATCACCGTCACCATAAACATCACCGTCACCATAAACATCACCGTCATCATAAACATCACCGTCATCATAAACATCACCGTCATCATAAACATCACCGTCACCATAAACATCACCGTCACCATAAACATCACCGTCATCATAAACATCACCGTCGCCATAAACATCACCGTCATCATAAACATCACCGTCATCATAAACATCACCGTCACCATAAACATCACCGTCATCATAAACATCACCGTCGCCATAAACATCACCGTCATCATAAACATCACCGTCATCATAAACATCACCGTCATCATAAACATCACCGTCATCATAAACATCACCGTCACCATAAACATCACCGTCACCATAAACATCACCGTCACCATAAACATCACCGTCATCATAAACATCACCGTCACCATAAACCTCACCGTCATCATAAACCTCACCGTCATCATAAACATCACCGTCATCATAAACATCACCGTCGCCATAAACATCACCGTCGCCATAAACATCACCGTCATCATAAACATCACCGTCATCATAAACATCACCGTCACCATAAACATCACCGTCATCATAAACATCACCGTCATCATAAACCTCACCGTCATCATAAACATCACCGTCATCATAAACCTCACCGTCGCCATAAACCTCACCGTCGCCATAAACATCACCGTCGCCATAAACATCACCGTCGCCATAGCCGTCACCTTAACCGCCATCGTCTGTGTAACAGTGACCGTAACCGTAACAGCCGCAGTCGCCCTGGCAGTCGTGTGAAGTTGTAACCTCAGAACCTTTGATGATTGAGTTTCTGCACTGCATGTTGTGGGTTGTGTTCCCTGCTGTCTGTGACGTCTGTAATGTCGCTCCTTGGATAGCGTATGGCTAGAAAGTCAGTGAAATGTCTTTAACTCGGTGTGTTTTATATTCAGTGTTAATGTGTTTTTGGTTTAAACTGCAGCAGGAGCAGCTGGACGCCATTTTAACCACAGCAGTGGAGACGAGCGCTCTGGGTCTGATCACCGGCTGCATTAAACAGTGGACGACGGAGGGTGAGCACGAGCGCTCGCTTCTAACCCGAAACTTCACTTTTACTGATTTTATTCATAGCTTGCTCAGATTCCTACAGGCAGTGATTGTTCTTAAGTTTGTGTCTAATAATATACCTCTTATTTCTGGGTTATCGATAGTTTCTGAGCTGAAAAAACATTATTTACAAACATTATCTATCTCTCCTGTACCTTACAGAGCAGGCCGGATCCGCAGTGAACCTGCGCTACATCCTGGAGTGGGCCTGGGACAAAGTGGTCAAAACCAAAGAGGAGCTCGACGGCATATGTAAGCGCTCTCACAGCGGGAATTATCATCTCACAGCACGGGTTATTTTACACACACCCTTCAGTTAGAGATAAATTATGTAGCTGTTGGGTTTATGTGACTGAGCAGCACTGAAGGAGAAAATCCCACAGCTCCAGATCGCATCTACATCGAGAGCGACGCTACTGCGAGCTAATCACCTCATAATTCTGTATAATAATAAAACTAATAAAATTTTATATATTTGAGTAATACACTAAGTTTTCTAATTTGTGGTATTTTGTACTGTTTCATGTCACTCCTCTAACGTGTGTGTTGCGCGCGCGTGTGTGTGTGTGTTGCGCGTGTGTGTGTGCGTGTGTCTGTGTTGCGCGTGTGTGTGCGTGTGTCTGTATTGCGTGTGTGTGTGTGTTGTGTTTAGGTGCTCCATTATTCGACAGCTCATCTAATTTTACTGATCCTCAAACGCTGCAGCTTCTCCAGCACAGCCAGAGATTACTGAGTAACCTCAGCACCATCTTCCACTGCCTGCTGAACGAGGCTCAGGAGCTCACACAGAGAGGTCTCTCTCTCTCTCTCTCTCGGACACACACACACACACACACACTCTCACACACACACACACACTCTCTCACACACACACACACACTCAAAATAATCTGAGTGGATAAATAAATTGTTCAGTATGTAATTTAATATCAAAGAGCACATCACTACACTTCTGTCCTCATTAAATGTACAAACATCTATGAATACACGTGAATATGCAGATTTGGAAACGGTCACGCGGCTCTCGATGTACATTCTCCATATTATAAATGATTTAATGTTACCATGACAACCACCATCTGTGGTCTGTCAGGATAGTACTAACTGAGCTTATACGTAGCTCTGCCTCTAAATCAGTATTACACAGAAATACAGAGAAACGGCTTTAAATGGAAAGATGTAGAGGTGATGTTTCAGCATCCCGCTGTGGAGAGCAGGACGAGGGGAAGGTTCCTCAGCGCGCGTTTCTGTTAATGAACTCTAATAAACACTCTTGTGTAGTGTTAATGTTTCTGTTAATGAACTCTAATAAACACTCTTGTGTAGTGTTAATGTTTCTGTTAATGAACTCTAATAAACACTCTTGTGTAGTGTTAATGTTTAGAGCACAGCTTCAGGACATCATCATTATTACTATTATTGTTACTATTATTATTATTATTATTGTTATTGAGAGCAGTTGTCGTTAGTGTTCGTGATGTTGAAGTGACGGTTAGTCGTGATGATTAATGTGTTGCAGGTGTAATCGGTCTGGTGAATAAGTGCATGGTGTCCAGTCTGATCTCTCAGTACGCTCAGGTGGTCCTGTGGTTCTGCCGCACCGGTCTCCTCCCCGAGAGCGCCGGTAAAAACCCTCACCTACACCTCCGTTTTCATTATTCAGCCTCCACCGACGTGTACATGCGGAGTTCTTTTCCTTCTTACAGATGACGACGTGCTGCAGATATCGCGGCCTTTTTACAGTTTCTCTGTGATTAAGAATTATTACACGGGTCAGAGGGAGGAGCTGCACAGACTCGCCAAGTGAGTCAGCACGACATGTTCGCCATCTTATGTTCACATTTATAGCAAACATAAACTCCTGAGCAGTTATGTGGTGATGATCAGCTTGAGCTGTGAAGCTGATGTTGCTAATAAAGTGAAGCGTATAGCCCCCGGTTTAGCGTGATCCCTCTTTCCTCAGAGATAAGTGGAACGCTGACTGTCTGATGATAGACGGGTTGGTGGCTCAGTGTGGCGAGCGTCTCTCGGAGCTGTGGACGAGAGACCAGGGCGGGACCGGGCAGTACCCACCTCCATCTCTACACGTAATCATCTCACTAATTATAATAATAAAAATAATATGTTTAGTTTATATTCACATCAGACATCAAAGAATCAGATGATCTCATCTACAAAGCAGATGATTTACACTGTAGTGTTTTATTTAACTAGATCTCCTCTATTAAAGAACTGTCCGGCTAAGACAACATCCTGTTAGCATTTACATATAAACTCATGACATCTGATTAGCCTTCCTCTGTGAGGAATAAAATAAATATACAGCAGGTAATGGAGTAGCTCTTTAAAAATCAGCACGAGGTTACAGAACATTTTGACTGATTTTTTGTTGTTGTTGTTGTTTTTCTGATTTGTGTTTCTCCAGGCCCTGCTGGATTTATACCTCCTGGAAAATGTAGAAGAATCTACCAAACACGCTATTGTATCCTTTCTAAGCTTCACTGCTTCACGTCACGTTTCTAAATCAGATTTATCGTGTTTTGAGTCGTTATAATTACAATAATTATTATTAGGTTTAGTTACAGAGCTCTTTTATGCACCGTAAGAGTTACAGAGCTCTGTGAGGCTGGATAAAGGGAATACAGAGATAAATAGCTGTGTTATAGAGCTTTATTAGATGAAATAAAAGGGTTATAGAGATATATTAGATGAAATAAAAGGGTTATAGAGCTTTATTAGATGAAATAAAAGGGTTATAGAGCTTTATTAGATGAAATAAAAGGGTTATAGAGATATATTAGATGAAATAAAATGGTTATAGAGCTTTATTAGATGAAATAAAGGGGTTATAGAGCTTTATTAGATGAAATAAAAGGGTTATAGAGATATATTAGATGAAATAAAAGGGTTATAGAGCTTTATTAGATGAAATAAAAGGGTTATAGAGCTTTATTAGATGAAATAAAAGGGTTATAGAGATATATTAGATGAAATAAAAGGGTTATAGAGCTTTATTAGATGAAATAAAGGGGTTATAGAGCTTTATTAGATGAAATAAAAGGGTTATAGAGATATATTAGATGAAATAAAAGGGTTATAGAGCTTTATTAGATGAAATAAAGGGGTTATAGAGCTTTATTAGATGAAATGAAAGGGTTATAGAGCTTTATTAGATGAAATAAAGGGGTTATAGAGATATATTATTGTAGTTGTAGTAGAATCAGACTCTTATGTAAAACTCTGTTTAGTCGTGTGTGTGGTTTGTGAATCTTAACCGTGCTCTCCAGGTGATTTATCTGCTCCTGGATGTGATGTACTCTTTTCCTAATAAGAGCGGAGCGTCAGTGGAATCTTTCCCCACGGCTTTCTCCATCCCCATCGGCTTAGTGAAGCTCGTACAGGGTCTGTGGTTACTCGATCACCACGACCACGAGGTATCACGCTGTGTTCTCGCTGTGTTCTCGCTGTTTAATCGCTGTGTTCTCGCTGTGTTCTCGCTGTGTTCTCGCTGTGTTCTCGCTGTTTAATCGCTGTGTTCTCGCTGTGTTCTCGCTGTGTTCTCGCTGTTTAATCGCCGTGTTCTCGCTGTGTTCTCGCTGTGTTCTCGCTGTGTTCTCGCTGTGTTCTCGCTGTTTAATGTGTTCTCGCTGTGTTCTCGCTGTGTTCTCGCTGTTTAATCGCTGTGTTCTCGCTGTGTTCTCGCTGTTTAATCGCTGTGTTCTCGCTGTGTTCTCGCTGTGTTCTCGCTGTGTTCTCGCTGTGTTCTCGCTGTTTAATCGCTGTGTTCTCGCTGTTTAATCGCTGTGTTCTCGCTGTGTTCTCGCTGTGTTCTCGCTGTGTTCTCGCTGTGTTCTCGCTGTTTAATGTGTTCTCGCTGTGTTCTCGCTGTGTTCTCGCTGTTTAATCGCTGTGTTCTCGCTGTGTTCTCGCTGTTTAATCGCTGTGTTCTCGCTGTGTTCTCGCTGTTTAATCGCTGTGTTCTCGCTGTGTTCTCGCTGTTTAATCGCTGTGTTCTCGCTGTGTTCTTGAGTTTTCTTTCACCTAGTGTTTGTAATTAATGTAAGACTTGTTCAGGGTAGAAGAAGGTTTGATACGATATCCAAGTGTATAAAGTGTTTTCTTTCCTTTTTTTTTTTTTTTTTTTTAAATAAAAAAATAAGTATTTCCAAATGTCATTAAAATTTCATTTTTAATTTTTTACATGCATTTTTTTTTTTTTTTTTTTTTTTTTTTTTTTTTTGTTTATAAACTGGAAATGCTTTAAAATCCATTCACGTAGAAAAGAAAAACTTTACTACAGGGGAAGAAAATCCCAAAACTCACACAGGTAATTTATCTCTCTCTCTGACTGTCTGTCTGTCTCTCTCTCTCTCTCTCTCTCTCTCTCTCTCTCTCTCTCTCTCTCTCTCTGTCTGTCTGTCTGTCTGTCTCTCTCTCTCTCTCTCTCTCTCTCTCTGACTGTCTCTCTCTCTCTCTCTCTCTCTCTCTCTCTGTCTGTCTGTCTCTCTCTCTCTCTCTCTCTGTCTGTCTGTCTGTCTGTCTGTCTGTCTCTCTCTCTGTCTCTCTCTCTCTCTCTCTCTCTCTCAGAACTCTCTGGACCTGCTGCTCCACCCCTCCGTCTCTCCGTGTGTGTGGGCGTGGCAGCACTCTCGGGTTCTGCAGGCTCTGATGATCCAGAACAAACACAGCACAGCGCTGCACTACCTGCACATGATGAAGCCCTCCATCACCTCCACCTGCTTCACCAAGCTGTGTGTGTCTGTACTGCTGCACAACAGGTACACACACACACACACACACACACACACACACACACACACACACACACCCCCTTCACCAAGCTGTGTGTGTCTGTACTGCTGCACAACAGGTACACACACACACACACACACACCCCCTTCACCAAGCTGTGTGTGTCTGTACTGCTGCACAACAGGTACACACACACACACACACACACACACACACACACACACACACCCCCTTCACCAAGCTGTGTGTGTCTGTACTGCTGCACAACAGGTACACACACACACACACACCCTTCACCAAGCTGTATGTGTCTGTACTGCTGCACAACAGGTACACACACACACACACACACACCCCCTTCACCAAGCTGTGTGTGTCTGTACTGCTGCACAACAGGTACACACACACACACACACACACACACACACACACACACACACCCTTCACCAAGCTGTGTGTGTCTGTACTGCTGCACAACAGGTACACACACACACACACACACACACACACCCTTCACCAAGCTGTATGTGTCTGTACTGCTGCACAGCAGGTACACACACACACACACACACACCCCCTTCACCAAGCTGTATGTGTCTGTACTGCTGCACAGCAGGTACACACACACACACACACACACACACACACACACACCCCCTTCACCAAGCTGTATGTGTCTGTACTGCTGCACAACAGGTACACACACACACACACACACACACACACACACACACACACACACACACACACCCCCTTCACCAAGCTGTGTGTGTCTGTACTGCTGCACAACAGGTACACACACACACACACACACACACACCCTTCATCAAGCTGTGTGTCTGTATCTCTCAGACTGTAAATGAGCTCTCTTGCAGCAACCCTTTTATGTGTACACTGTCCCAAACCGTGTGTGTGTGCGTGTGTGTGTGTGTGTGTGTGTGTGTAGGTGTATAGTGGAGGCGTGGGCGTTGTTGAGGCAGCAGGTTAATAAACTCAGCATGGACGAGCTGCTCAGGTTTTTCTATGAGACGTGTCAGGAGCTGGGTTTAATGAAGGAGCTCCTCAAACTCCCCCTCCAACCCTCTGAACAGGTGAGAGTGTGCGTGCGCGCGAGAGAGTGTGCGTGCGCGCGAGAGAGTGTGCGTGCGCGAGAGAGAGTGTGCGTGCGCGAGAGAGAGTGTGCGTGCGTGCGCGAGAGAGAGTGTGCGTGCGCGAGAGAGTGTGCGTGCGCGAGAGAGAGTGTGCGTGCGCGAGAGAGAGTGTGCGTGCGTGCGCGAGAGAGAGTGTGCGTGCGCGAGAGAGAGTGTGCGTGCGCGAGAGAGAGTGTGCGTGCGCGAGAGAGAGTGTGCGTGCGCGAGAGAGAGTGTGCGTGCGCGCGAGTCTTACTGTGTTTGTCTCTATCCTTCAGTGTATCTTTCCAGCTGTCTGTCTCACTATTTCTAATTATCTAGTGTCTGTCTGTCTCACTTTCTGTCACAGCAGATCTGTCTCTGTTTTCACTGGTGTGTGTGTGTGTGTGTGTGTGTGTGTGTGTGATGTATAGGAGTGTTTGGAGCGCTTCCTGCAGGAAACCGGAGGGTTCCAGAACAGAGAGCTCCTCATGGTTCACTATCTCCAGCAGGCCAACTACGTTCCTGCGCTGCAGATCAACCACACGCTGAAGATGAACCTGGCTGTGAGTGTGTGTCTGTGTCTGTGTCTCTCTCTCTCTCTCTCTCTCTCTCTCTCTCTCTCTCTCTCTCTCTCTCTCACACACTCACACACACACACACACACACACACACACACACACACACACACACACACACACCTCTCACAGACAGTGTTGCTTAACATTCATGTTATAATCATCAGAATTCTTTTCAGTGATAATCATCACAGAATGTTAATAATCATCAAATATTAATAACTTGTTAATCATGAATAATTATTATAATAAATAATAATGATAATGAATGACTATTAATTAATAATGGGAAATAATGATCTAAATAAATAAACATTATTATTTTTATCATTTTTCAAAACTACCAATTTATGATCTATTTTATTTATTTATTTTAATAGTGGAGATAATTGAGATCGTAACCAAAATACGGTTTTTATTATATACATTTTTTATGAATTTTCCTTCTTCCATCAGTTGCTTCTTTCGCATGACACCACAGACCTCCTCTATATTCCCTAAATAATCCGGGATCATTCCCAGGCACCTCTCGTGCCATCCTTGGGAAAAGTGTTGGAATTTTAATCACATGTCTCAGGTCACACGATTGTCGAGTTTATGATTTTGTGTCAGAAGTGAAATAAATCTGGAGTAAACTGACCTGCTGTGTTCTCCAGGGCGATCGCGATCCTAAGATGAAGGAGAGATCGAACACGAGGAACTCCATCATGACTCAGTACGGGAAGGTGTTACCCCGCGCGCAGAGGAAGCTGGCCATCGAGCGCGCAAAGCCGTATCAGCACCCGTCCACCGTCCTCAGAGAGGGTGCGCAGGCTCCGTTCTCACAGCTCAATTCTCTGCACTTTTATCAGATTTACAGTTAACCTGAGAGAGAAATTTCATCGTCTTTACTTCCTGTTCCAGTTACGAGGCCGCAGCCGTTATCCACCGTGGCTAAACGCTCCACTACCGAGAACGTCCTGAGCAGAGCGGCCTTCATTAAAAACGTCCTCACGAAGATTGAGGAGGTGTGGATCGGCAAGGACACCACGCCTGAGCCCTCCCCTCTCAAGAGGTGTGTGTGCGCGCGCGCGCGTGTGTGCGTGTGCGCGTGTGCGTGTGTGCGTGTGCGCGTGTGTAACTGGTTAAATAAGGTGTGTTTCCTGCTGAGGTTCCTGGATGGGTTCCTGTTCTGCTCACAGCTGTAATTCTGCCAGCGGAGTAATATTCAAACTTTTCCTTAATTTCATACAAATTCCTCAGGCCAATTTCCTAACTGCAGTCTCATCTTTTCTTTGTTTGAATTTTGTTAATGTTTAATAAAAAAACAAAAAAAACAGTTGTGTTAAAGTTATTCAGTCTACAGAATACATTTAGGCTAAACAGGCCACGCCCACAGTGCTGTGACACGCCCAGAAACTGCTCACTGTGACGTGTGCATGTAGATTTAATTAATTAATATCTGATAAGAATTGTTCATGGCGTGAAGTTTCTCTTTGACCAATCAGCAGGAGTGAATGTGTCGAGCTCCGCCCACATGCTTCCTGTTTGAGGAGTGTGTTTAAATTCTGTTTTATTATAACGTGTTATTCCTTCATGTTTTATTTTTCAGCCCTAAAGCTGCTGACGCTCTGGTGTCCAGCCCGAATCCTCCGACCTTAAACGTCCCTGAGGCTTTTGTTGGGACGCCGATTAACATGCTGACGAAGAGGATGTCCAGGTAAACAGAACACCTGAGCTCAGAGCCGGTATCTCCACGGTGGTTAATTGTGTGACAACAAACGGCTTTCTAAATTATTTATTATTAATCGAACATATTTCCACATCATCATCATCTTCATCAGTGGATAAATGATAAGTTTTGGCATCTGAATAAACTTTTCTGTAATAGTGTTGTTCTAAAATAAATGTGAAAACGTTGTTAACGTGTGACGTCAGACTCTTGGATCTGGCGGTGCAGCCGTCGTCCCACGCGACTCCAGACGCGTCTCACACTCAGGCGACTCCGTCCAGATCCGTCAGTTCCTGGGCTGCACCTAAACACATCAGCAGAGCTCCGGAGCTCAGCCTGTTACACACTCCTCAGGTGGTGAAGGTGAAGAAACACTGTACACACACGCGCTCCACACACACACACACACACACACACACACACACACACACTCTATACACACTCCCTATACATACACTCCTCAGGTGGTGAAGGTGAAGAAACACGATCCACACATTCCATACACACACACACACACACACACACACCACTCACATGTCTGTAATATCTGTGTATAAAGTTTTTATTTTAACATATGATCACAGTTTAATGTAATATTTTCCACTCTGACAGAGAGCTCGAGCTTTAGCTGCGTCCGGTCCGGTCTTCTCCTCCTTCACCCCTCAGTCCATCCTAAGGAGCAGTCTCCGCCCCACTCCTATAGCCACGCCCACTGCATCACCTGCCCGATCAGCCACGCCCCCTTTACGCCCCAAAGAGAGTCGCATCACCTTCGTGGAGGACAGTGAATCTCCAGATCTACCCAAGAGCCCCTCCCTGCACTGGAGCAACGGGGTAACACACCACACACCTCACACACACACCTCACACACACACACCTCACACACACACACCTCACACACACACCACACACTCTAGTACACACTCTGGTCATGTGACTTAGATTTACATACAAACAGGGATATGGACTAAATGATTAATAATAAACTACAAACTCAGAATTTGAGAGGTGTTTTTTGTACTTTAGCTCACTGCAGTTGATGAAATTAGCGAGCTGAAGCGCCCACCCCTGCCACCAGAGGGCGGAGTCGAGGGATGGAGCGAACATTCTGGTGAAGAAGAGGAGGATGAGAGAGAACCCAGCGTAGCGCTCACACCTTCATTAGAACAGAAAGAGAGCGTGGAGACGGAGGAACCGACGCAGGTCTTACCCACGCTAGAGCGCAGGCCCAGTCTGGGACACGAGACAAGCGCACTCTCCGTCCAATCGGATTCCACGCTGGAATTCCACGACGCTCCTTCTCCGGCGGATGTGATGAGACCAGCATGGCAGTCGAACAGCAGGCTGGATGAAGAAGATGAAGTCGTCATCGTCAGGCGTCCGGAGTCAGACACTGACATCAGATTGCTTTGTGCTGAAGAGCCGATTGTGAACCAGGAAATGGAAAACGATGACGTTTCGGAGTTTGAGATGCAGCCAGATGCACAAGAACATGCAAAAGAAGACACCGAGGAACGGAGCGAGGAATCGACAGCAGAAAGAGAAGTGCAGAATACGCCAGTTGTTCCGGTCGCTTCACTGGAGGAGTCGGATCAGGATGATTCAATGAATCATGAGGTAGTTTTGGCACCACGTGAACCAATCAGAACCTCTGGAACGTCTGAGGAGCCAATCAGAGCGGAGGAGATCAAGGACCTTGAGCCAGCTCCACTACCGATCACTGATGACGCCGTCACTGCCGAGGAGCCAATCAGAGAGAGTCCCGAAGAATCTGAGTCACGTGAATCAGTTGAACACTCCGTGGTTAATAACGAGCCAATCGGTGAGCTTCCTGCTTTTGATAGCGACGCTGTTTCTGAAGAGCTGAAAGAGAAACCCGAGGCCATGGAGACATCAGGTGGGAATTCTTAAAAGTGGGCGGAGTCCCGGTAGTCTTAAAGGACGTGTGTTGTCGTTTATGACTGAGATTAATTAGAATTTCTGCTTTCAGATCTGGATGATTACGTGGAGCGTCAGTTATTCGGTGATCTCTCGCCTCCGCACTCCCACGCCGACAGTAAAGAGGCTTTAGAAGTTAACAGGTGCCACAAATCATCACTAATCACTTCTTTTTTTCTTTTTCCTCTTATTTCCTGTTGGATTTATTAATCTTTTTTTTCCTTCTGCACAGTGAGCCATGTGGAGATGTTAAAGATCTCGGAGCTGAAGATGATACACACAAATCTGTCGCCTCGTCTGAAGCTGCGACCTCCGAGTCACGATGTGAGCGTTTCTTTATTAAAGCTTATTAAACTATAATATATGCAAATATATGCATATTTAATATTAATAAGCTGTGTGTTCTCTTAGCTGTAGTCAGCCTGAACGACACTGAGGAGCTCTCCAGCTCTGACGAGGATGAAGAGGAGATTGGGGAGGAGGAGGAAGAGGAGGAGAATGCAGAAGGCGAGGAGGAGGAGGAGGAGGAGGAGGAGGAAGACTCGGGCAGTGAGGTGGAGATTATAGAGGAAGTAAAAGGAAACGGGACGCAGCAGCACCTTTACCTGCAGGACCTCCAACCTGAAGATCAGTTCCTCCAAGAGCAGGCGGCGGCTGTGCTGTCCCTCGTCTCTGACCCACAGCTGAAGGTCCGACGCTCATCACACCACCGTCCAGCTGCTTCAGCTCTCAGACACACGCACACACGCACACACACACACGCACACACACACACGCACACTCTTCACTAGCTCTCTCATTTCATTATTTTTCCCCTGATATTCTATTTATTTATTTATTTATTTTAATTTATTTAATTTAATTTGATTTATTTAATTTTTTTCTTTGACTAGTCTCAATTTTTTTTCTTTCTTTTTTTAAATATCTCCTATCTTTCTATTTTTTGCCGTTAGGAAAATGAAACCTCACCCTCAATTTGTGTTTCTTAGATTTTATTTAAATGTATTTATTTTCTAATTGTACTGATTTTTTTTATTTATTATTTTTAACTAATCTACATTTTCTCTTCCTGTCCTCCTGACTGCGTGTAACTGTGGTGTGTTTATGATGTGTGTGTGCGCGCGTGCGTGTGCGTGTGCGCGTGTGTGTGTGTGCGCGTGTGGACTGAGCAGGTGGTGGACGGCTGTGAGGAAGAGGAAGGTCAGGTGGTGGTGGTTGGCCTGAGACCTGCGAGCCTGGATGATGAAGGTGATGTGTGCTACACGGAGCTGAAGCCCTCCACCACTCTCCTCGTTCCTATCGAGCTGGCCGCTGAGCATCAGGAGCTTCTGCACGGAGCCGAGCTGCCCGAGGTCGCACTTCCTCTCAGCTCCAATAACTTCTCCCTCATGCTGGAGGCAGATGATGAAGAACCAGCTGCTTTAGAAATGGACGCTGAAAACCATCTAACTCTGCAAGAGAACACAGAGCACGCTGGAGATATGGAGGAAGAACCAAATGCTAACAGGGATGATGTTAGTGTGGAGCACGCTGTCCTCGAGCCTGAGGAAATGTTCAGAATGGAGGAGATACCTTCAGAAACGGTTGTGCCAGATGATGTGGAACCTAATAAAGTATACCTAATAGAGGAGGTTCAGATGGAGCAGGAAGTGACTGAATCTGAACCGAACGTGGAAGATCAACCTGGTGAACCAGCCGAAGAAGTTCAGAAACAGTCGAAGTCAGAAGCAGTGGCAGAACCTGAACCACTTATAGAAGATCAACCTGATCAATCAGCAGATGAAGCTCAAGCAGAGCAGACAGAAGAGAAAATGGAGCGAATTCCAGATTCTGCCATTGAAGCTCAAACAGCAGAGGAGCCTGAGGAGAAACCAGTGGAACCTTCACGAGAACCTGTGGAGAAACCAGTGGAAACTGCAGAGGAGCCTATGGAGGAACCTGTGAAGGAACCTGTGATTGAAGAGACTTTTGATGTAACTGATATATGTGTCACTGGTCAGGTTCAGGATTCAGGCTTGACTGAAGTCAAGGAGGATGGTTTGGTCCATAATGAGAAGATGGCTGTTGAAGATGTTGTAGAATCTAGTGAGCTGGTTCCTGTAGCTGAAGACCATGTTTCTGAAGCTAATAGAGCTGAGTTGAAGGAAGTACAACAAAGCCCAGCAAGAAGAGGAAGAAAGACCGTTACATTTCCAGTAACCGTGATGGAACCTGAGAAAGATGCTTCTGAAGAGGAGCGAGCTGATTCGAAAGTGCCTTCCACACCAAGACGCGTAACGAGGAGCGGCAAGCAGCTGCTGGAGTCTGAAGTTCTCATCACACCAAGGAGAAGCACAAGAAAAACTGATTCTGAAGTCATTGTGGAGGAGGTGCCCTCAACAAAAGCAACTCCTCCACGTAAGACTCCACAGAAAGCTACACCCAGGAGAGGAGCTCGCAAAACGAGGAGCTCGAGTGCAAACGATGACGTTGAAGAAGTCCAGAATATGGAGGAAACGTCAATTGTTGAACATCAGAGCGCAAGGAAGACTAGAAAAGTGGCAACAATCGAGGTCCCAGAGCCGATCCCTGAGGAGAAACCTGCGGAAAACCAAGCTAACACTAACGCTAGTCCCGGCAGGGTGACTCGCCAGTCGAGCAGGAGGCTGAGCTTAACGCTGGAGAACTTCCAGATGGTTTCAGACGTTCAGAACGCGTCTTTAGTGACGCCACCGAGGAGCAGAAGGAAAACCAGAGGCACTACGGAGGAAAAAGCAAACAACGAGACTTACATAGTGGACAGCGCTCAGCTTCAAAACGTTTCCAGACGACTGACGAGGAGCCGGCACTGGAACGACGGAGAGGAACTCGAGAAACCAGAGAACCTGGAATCCACCAATCTGCTGGAGAGCGCTTTGATGGAGAGACTGAACAATGACCAAGCTAAAGAGAGTGAAGTGGTAACGGAGATAGTGCGCGCCAAGCGGCGGACCAGATCTGTAGCTCCAGCTGTGGACCATGAAGAGCAGAACGCTGAAGCTCCGGAGTCAGCGCTTTCTACTGAGCAGCAGGAGCAGAAGAAGAAATCTGCTCCGTCTGTTAGAAGAACGAGAGCCAGCAAAGCGCCAGAACCCGACACCTCACCTGTTAGCGACGGCGCGTCTGGGGCTCAGAGAGCGAGAGGTGAGCGCTCTTTATAAGCACGCGCTGAAATCTGTTTTCATTTCAGATGTTTATTCATAACGTTTTTCTCGTACAGGAAAGAAGAAAGACGTCGCTGTAAACGATGTTGTTTTGTCTCCTCCTGTGACCCGAATGAGACGAGCGACCGCGGTTCCTGACAGCCGGCTCCAGGTGACACTCAGAACATGTGCTCTGTAGCTGTAGGAATATAAACGCACATCATAAAGATGATTATTCTCCTATTACAGCACGTCCCCAAGTGTTTTATTCCTCTTATACCACAGCGCTTTACCAACAATTATTATTTCCTGTGTTGTAAAACTTAGTTACAGCTTTAGTTACAAAGCTCTGACGCTGGAGACTCCTTCCAGAAACCTTCACAATATCATCGATTACACACGTTATTTAACAGTTTATCAGTGGAGCGGTCGCTGTACACGTCCCTGTGATCGAGCTGTTACTATAGAAACGATTAGAGCCAGCGCATTAATATAAACCTGCGCTACTGTCAGAGCTGCTGTTCTAGAGAATTAATCAACACCTGACGACCAATCCCCAGTGCCGTGGCGCAGGAGTGAATAATGATCTCATTATTCTGTGAGTAATTGGGGCCACGCGTTTGGCGCCACGTGTGAGGAAAGTTACAAACACTTTTCCTGTTTGTTTTTTGTCATGAACGAAAAGATCTTATCGGATGAAGCTGAAGCGGAAGCTGAAGCGGAGGTTAAAACGAGGAAGAAGAGAACGACGAGGTAAATCCGTCCATCCTTCGGTGCTCCTGTCAGATTCAATACTTTATTAAACTCTAACACATTATATTTTTATTTTATTTTTCTGTCTCCTGTGTAACAGAGCGAGAGCCGAGCCCGAACCCGTGACGGTGGAGCTCCTGTCTCCTCTGGCGAGTCCAGCAGAACCGGTTCAGAGGAAGAAGCCGGCGGATCGAGAGGCCGCCGCTCCGAAGATGAACCTGCGGCGGAGACGCATGATGGAGGCCATTTTCCCCAAACCAGTCACACGCAGGAAGAAACTTTAACGCTGATCACACCGCCATCATCATCATCATCATCATCATCTTCATCGTGGTTTTCTTTCCCTCTGGAGCTTCCTGTGTGCATCTGCGTGTACAGTAAACACACCTGTTTCCCTCACGTCCTGATTTTTACCAGGACTTTATGCTGCCTGCTGTTTTCTAATTAAGGAAATGATTTTTGAAGTGAATAAATAAACAGAGCTCTAATTTGGGAGATTTAATTTTATATTAAATAAATAATTAAACTTCGAATGAGCGAAGTTTACAGCACGGAGCACTGAGGGAAGCCAAACGATGCAGAAGTCTTAAGTTTTAAAAACGTGCATTTCTACAAATGTAAATAGTCTTTTAGGGATGTTCTGAATAAAATTTGATACCTGTGAATGAGATTGTTACTCGTTATTTCATGTTTTTAGGATTTTCTTCACTTTGTAGTGCGCACTACACTCGGGCAAATCACTTTATTTTGATTGGTTTCGCGATACGTCACATCGTTTACTGCACCGTATCAGTATCATGGCGTTTAAATTCCCCGAGATGCACTGAGGAGGACGCGGCTCAGACAACATGCGCTGTTTCGAAGGCTTCTTGAGGACATCTGATCTCTCAAAGCATCACCTGATTGGTTTAATGTCCAACCTGAGATCAGACTTTATTTTTATCTTGAGTGTGTTTTCAGTGTTCTGTGGTGTTTTTCCCCTTCAGCTCTCTTTAATCATGATAATGTGAATATTCATGTCACTGTTTTCATTCCTTATTTGCAATAATATTCAGTGTGCTCTTTATCTGCAGTTTTACTGTCATGAATCACATCCTGTTTCACTTTTCAGTATTCTTGCTTTTTTAATTTTATATTAAGGAGATGCTCTATATTTTTAATGCCAAAATTAAACGATATGTAAACTGTATTTTTGCATGACTGTAAATTATTCTGTATAAACTGTAGTCCTGATGTAGAAATAAATCGGCTGCGTGGTTTGATTTGTGTATTTTGTGTAAAGAGTCAGGACTGACTCGGTTAATTACGCAGTGATGTTCATTCCTGCAGCACTGTGTCTCTTTTAAATGCTAGTCACTGGATAAATCTTCTCCTCCTGACTCCTGAGTGGACTTCACCGTTCATCTTCAGTAAGCAACTTGTCCTGCTCAGGGTGGCGGAGGGTCTGGAATATATCCCGGGAATGTAGCAGCGTGTCTGTGAGAGGAGACCAGAGAACCTGGAGGAACCTCACATGAACAGTGGAGAACGTGTGAAACTCCACACTGACAGTAACCCGAGCTCTCAGCAAACCTGACATGGGCGGAGTCTGATCAGCTCTGACTCGTTGGTCACGGGTTACTCTACCCATCTGTCTGCACAAAGTATTGGCACCCCTCTGCACACATCCATCAGTGTAAAAGGAGCAGTGGTGAGCAGA